>NC_054384.1:111743206-112043206 GCF_017654675.1 Xenopus laevis | reverse complement strand
TCTGTTCTGGGGGAAGATATTTCAGTAGAGCAGATTCTGTTCCGGGGGAAGATATTTCAGTACAGCAGATTCTGTTCCGGGGGAAGATATTTCAGTAGAGCAGATTCTGTTCCATAAAAAGATATTTCAGTAGAGCAGATTCTGTTCCATGAGAAGATATTTCAGTAGAGCAGATTCTGTTCTGGGGGAAGATATTTCAGTAGAGCAGATTCTGTTCCGGGGGAAGATATTTCAGTAGAGCAGATTCTGTTCTGGGGGAAGATATTTCAGTAGAGCAGATTCTGTTCCATGAAAAGATATTTCAGTAGAGCAGATTCTGTTCCCGGGGGAAGATATTTCAGTAGAGCAGATTCTGTTCCATGGGAAGATATTTCAGTAGAGCAGATTCTGTTCTGGGGGAAGATATTTCAGTAGAGCAGATTCTGTTCTGGGGGAAGATATTTCAGTAGAGCAGATTCTGTTCCGGGGGAAGATATTTCAGTAGAGCAGATTCTGTTCCGGGGGAAGATATTTCAGTAGAGCAGATTCTGTTCTGGGGGAAGATATTTCAGTAGGGCAGATTCTGTTCTGGGGGAAGATATTTCAGTAGAGCAGATTCTGTTCCGGGGGAAGATATTTCAGTAGAGCAGATTCTGTTCCGGGGGAAGATATTTCAGTAGAGCAGATTCTGTTCTGGGGGAAGATACTTCAGTAGTGCTAATTGTGTTCCGGGGAAAGATATTTCAGTAGTGCAGATAGTGTTCCGGAACTTCTGGGGGGGGGAGAGATTTCAGTAGAACAGGACCCCCATGACAAACAGCTGATTTGCTGATTTCTTAATTTGACTTACGAATTAAGAACTTACCCAGGAGGAGGTTCCTGTCTGACCATGGGAAAGAGAACAGCCCAGGAGCAGGAAGTACAGAGAATCAGAGCTCTGTACCTGGGTAAGTACTGGGGGAGATTCACTAACCCAGGGGGAGGTTCCTGTCTGACCATGGGAAAGAGAACAGCCCAGGAGCAGGAAGTACAGAGAATCAGAGCTCTGTACCTGGGTAAGTACTGGGGGAGATTGGATTCACTTACCCAGGGGGAGGTTCCTGTCTGACCATGGGAAAGAGAACAGCCCAGGAGCAGGAAGTACAGAGAATCAGAGCTCTGTACCTGGGTAAGTACTGGGTAGGGGAGGGGGCTGGATTCAGCTACCCAAGCGGGAGGTTCCTGTCTGAATGGTAGCAAGATATTATGGGGGTCTAATAGATGCATTATTTGGGACAATGCAATCAGTATAAATAGGACATTTGAATGCAATGGAGAAGAGAAGCACAGGGAGAAGTTTAATAAAGGAATTATTATTAGTGAGAGGGAACATGTCAGAACAGCAGAGAGGTCAGTACAGATGTGAGGGGGGGGGGTCAGTCCCAGTAGGATTCTCAGTCCTCAGAGTTTGTGGGTTCATTATAAGGCAATATACCAGAGCTGCCATACAGATTGGGCCATTCTACTGTCATCCCACCCACTGAGGGCCACAGATTTACTGCTGTATATGGATGAGACAAGTGGCACTGGGGTAGGTATAGGGGGAGGAGACAAAAGAGCTAGGACAGTGGGGGACTGAATGGTGTAGCTTTAAGGGCCACACTATGGCTCCCTGGCCAGAAGACAAATGCTGCTGAATATTAGATATTTGCATTTGCTGCTACATTTACTCAGCAGTCTTGTGCTTGGCTGAGCAGCTCCGTCCCTTACAATGTGCTGAGGAGGGAGAAAATCCTGCAGCTTATTTCTGCCTGGGGCCCCTCCTGACCTGCTCCCTAAGCACAAATCTGCACTAGTTACTACCAGCCACACTGCAGTCTCTTATCCACACTCAACACACTATAAGGGACCCGTCCTCAGTGGGGTAACCTGCACCCCATCTTCTTGTAAAGGGTTACTACTTAATTAACCCTTTATTTGGGTGTTGTATAAAGAGCACAAGCCTGCAATGTATAAGGGAGGGGGCTGCACTCTCTGCCCTTTAATATCCCAAAACCTCCTCTGGACATATTTATTCCTTTACTATTAGTTACAGGTAACTCCTCCCATAGCAGAACCCCACAATGTAGTGCTATACTCTTGCTTTATGGCTGTTACAGGTCTCTCTGCATCTGTAAGTGAACCATGGGGCATGTTAACAAGTGTTTTTTATTCTTGGGACCTGATTTATCACTGAGAGTCTGTAACAGATCCTATCTGATCCCCATTGTAAGCAGCAGTCCTGTCCTGCTTTATGGCAGCTGAGATTCTAGCTATCTGTATAACAGAACATTCTGTCCCAGTGGCTGCACAGATCCTATCTGATCCCCATTGTAAGCAGCAGTCCTGTCCTGCTTTATGGCAGCTGAGATTCTAGCTATCTGTATAACAGAACATTCTGTCCCAGTGGCTGCACAGATCCTATCTGATCCCCATTGTAAGCAGCAGTCCTGTCCTGCTTTATGGCAGCTGAGATTCTAGCTATCTGTATAACAGAACATTCTGTCCCAGTGGCTGCACAGATCCTATCTGATCCCCATTGTAAGCAGCAGTCCTGTCCTGCTTTATGGCAGCTGAGATTCTAGCTATCTGTATAACAGAACATTCTGTCCCAGTGGCTGCACAGATCCTATCTGATCCCCATTGTAAGCAGCAGTCCTGTCCTGCTTTATGGCAGCTGAGATTCTAGCTATCTGTATAACAGAACATTCTGTCCCAGTGGCTGCACAGATCCTATCTGATCCCCATTGTAAGCAGCAGTCCTGTCCTGCTTTATGGCAGCTGAGATTCTAGCTATCTGTATAACAGAACATTCTGTCCCAGTGGCTGCACAGATCCTATCTGATCCCCATTGTAAGCAGCAGTCCTGTCCTGCTTTATGGCAGCTGAGATTCTAGCTAAAAACAGAAACGGTTAACAAGAGGAAATCTTGGGTGGAATAATTCCTTTAAGTGACTCTCATTGTAAAATGCCACCCAGATGGTATGAATAGTGAGTGTAAACAAGCAGTTTCTCTGACCCTGCTGCCCCGGGAGATGAAGACAGAGGACTAAATATAATATAAAGTGCCTATGAATAAATGATGGCAAACTCAGCAGGAAGCCTGGGAGGATTTACTGGGTGACATGTCAGTGCTGTAAGTGGTAACATTACAATCAAAGGCTACATCTCCACTCATGCACATGGCCATCACGTCTGCAGTGGGGTCCCCCTGAGTCACAGGTCGCTGCCGGTGGGGGGATAATTTATTCCAGTCCTTGACTAAAATCATTCCTTATCTTGCAGGTTGTGCCTTTGAAGGCAGCCCTTTCATTAGCCTCCTGTTGTTCTGCCTCCCAGGTACTGGGCTCGGCCTAAGAAATTAAAACAATCTCTCTCTCACACATTAACCCTTTCAACTGAAGCTGGAACAGTATCTCATACCTGGGACAGGGGCTGATTAGTTATCTATGGTTTCCTCATAGTGAAGAAATAATGTTCTCATGTGATTGGCCAGAAGGCTATATATAGGGTAAAAACAATCTAACCTTATCTACCAGCGAATCCCGTCTAGGAGACAAATAAATGTGCTGTTTATAATGATATCCCTGCACAGGTAAGTACCTACTAGTACTTCGACTTAGTAAGTGGCCAAGCACCATGCCCCAACAAAGAAATGGAATTGCCTTTCTTTCTCTTTTGGTCTCCCCTATATAACATGCATTCTTGTATGCAAGCCACAGCCTGGTTGCTAGGGTAAACAATCCTAGCAACCACTCAGAAGTTTTAGTTCTATGGCTGTCCTAATTGTCTAGTTTATAGAAAAACAAATAAAGAGAAAGATAAGCTTCAATGTCTTAGAGACCCAGGGGCACTTGGAAGTCCCCTTTAATTCATAACACTGTTACGCATTAGTTAAGGCCTGGCTGTCACATATCAGGGAAGCAGCAATGCTGCTTGTTCAATATCTCAAGATGTGCTGCTAATTATCTAAATCGTTTACTTATTCCCACATAATTGAGCACTTAGCACTTGACATGGAGAGGAGGTGAAACTCTGAGATTCTTTCAGCAGATCTGACTCATCGTATGCAAATAATCAGCTCCCAGCGCACTATAGGAGGGCAGTTATCAAGCAGGTGCTGTGCTAATATCTATGGTGGCTCAGCATTCAATATTTTTTAGAAACTGTATATACTGTTGCATCAGGTTGGTGTGACTAACTGAGAAGCTGATTATGACGTTGCTTTTGTTGATGCCCCCCACAAATGCAGTACATCTATTTTATTACCCTGGACTCTGGAGTGGCCCCTAAGATGCTGCTGCCCAGGCAAATTCCTTCTGTGGGTCCCATTAAATTTGAGGATTGCTAGTTACCTTTATGCTTAGGGACAGGTGTTCCCCTAGGGTTCGCTTTAAAAAAAAAAAAGAAGCTCCTCGCTGTACTGCTAGGGCCCCCTTAATAAAAAAAAGGTTAGTTAGTGCCTCAGGGACCCTAGAAGAGAGGGGGCTCCTCTCTGTACCCATCTTAATGTCTCACAGAACAACCTGCAGATAATGGCATATTAATCAGTGACTATCCTACTACCAACATGCAAGTCCTAACATATGTAAATTGTAACATCGCTTCCCACCTAAAATTATTATATAAACTGGCACCCCTGGGTGGGGACAAGAAAGCTCCATTGTTCACTATTATAGCTACTGAGTTATCACTGGGAGTGTTCAAGTATATATATATATTGTTAGTGAAGCACTTAGTGCTGTATATTCCTACTTGCAATGGCTGTTCCACCTTGTGAGCAGCACAGGGATAGCAGGAGAAACCATAGCGAATGCACAGGGACCCGGCGAGTGATCTAAATCAATTCCTTAGGGTTATAATGTTCCGGTGTGGGGCTCCTTGTTTATCCGGAGCCATTTATAAAAAATAAAATATACGTTTTCTAGTGGTGCATCTGCCCTAACCAGGCTTATCTTTTCAGCTGGCAAGTCATTGTGAGGTTCATTCATCCTGCCCCATGAGAGGTAGCAGTTACAGTTTATAGACCTGATAGGTCAGGTCAAATTCCTGTAAGTATAGTAATAGGAGTGACCTTATATTGTATCAGGGTGAAGGTCCCATGGAGTGGGTTAGCAATAGGTTTTTCCGTCCTGAAATTCATTGCTTAATATAAAAGTATAGGGATCTCTTATTTGTGCTTCTGGCCAATGGTTGCTCTGACGCTACCCATTACGCTAAGGAATCGAAACAATGTATTATGGGCTTTCCCTGGCGCTGTCATAAAGGTGATCAGTGCTTCTCAGAGAGAGGAATGCAATGTATACTGCTAGTTGCATGAAATATTTTAGCCAAAATAGTACATTGCCCCCATAACCCATAATGCTGCTGCTTAATATTGTAGAGTCGCTGTATCTTCTGTTCCTGAACAGATTGGGGGTCGCTCACAAGAGGGGGGACACTGATCTTTAATGACAGGCGCATCAAATTTCCCTACTGGGAGTCCCTAAATAATCATCTCTCACAGATTAGTCTGGACTGGGGGGCATTCGATTCCATGATGTGCATAATGCAGATAATTCTGGCAGAATAATCATACATTTTGTCACTGCCTGAGCCTCCAGAGAGGCGTACCTCTGGGACCTTCCATCTGCAATGTCTCTGCAGCCCCCGTCCTGCCCCCCTATACATATTCATTGCTCCTGTATTCATATCACACAGCCCGCGTCTCTTCACCTTGTCAGATTACATCTGTGCCAGAACCTGAAGGATTCTGATGAGAAGCAGTGGACCAGCAGCAAAACACTTCCCACTGGATGGGCAATTAAATGGGAATTTTACCTAAAATGCAACTTAATATCCAATTGCTGAATGTGAAAGGAATTTACTGGTTTATAATAATCTTATTTGGGGGCCACAGGCTTCTGGAAGTGTTGTCTCTTTCTGCAGGGAACTATAAGACTGCCTGGTTGCTAGGATGACTTGTCCTGGCAGCTAGAAATCAGGCTTATAGATGAGTGAGATTGGGTTTTGCTACTTATCTTGCATTGCAGTCCTTCTCCAGTCTGTCATTCAGTTTGCTGCCTGGTTACTAGGGCTGGTGCACATAGGAAACGAGAACTCTGAAATTCCATACTGAGGGCTGCAGGGAAAAATAAACAGCATTCAGAAACAAATCTCTCCCCCAAAATATAATTGAAAAGTTCTAACCAAAGAGCTTGGGTTTCCTCCCCTTGGTCAAATATGAAGAGGGTTTGGAGCACGTCTTTTTTTTTTCAGCCAACTCTCTAGACATGTGTGGTTCCTGGGTGGGGGCCTTAAGGTGGCCATACAATCTAGAGATCCGCTCGTTTGGCAATCTCTCCCCGATATGCCCACTTTGAGATGGGCGATATTGGGCTGATCCGATAGTAGGCGCTAGGGCCCAAAGATCAGATCATGATGCATCTGATACGGGCGGTCGGATTGTGGGACAGCATAAATGCACAGATGCAACCACGATCTGACATGATTTTTTAACCTGACCGTTCGAGATCTGGCTGATCGGGGAAGCCCGTTGGATGGCCCCACACATGGGCCAATAAACTGCTCGGTCTGTCGGCAGCTTTTATCGGCCCGTGTATGGGGGCCTTTACACTGCACCATACCAGAGCCCTGTCTTTCCTAAATTACCCTGTTCTTTGCCGCAGCTGTTCTTTGTTCCCTATCTCCATCTGGCTGGAATATTATCGGAGAGACTGCAGCTCCCGCCCGTCTCTATCTGAATGCAGATCAGTCAAATGTGTAATTATGTTGTCATGTAAATGCAGGCTGGCACAGCGGGGGCACAGAGAGGGAGCCCTGGTGGGACAGAGGAGCTGAAGAGAAATTAGGAGAAATAATTGTTGGGTTAACCAGCTACCGGTTCATCCAACAATAATCAGAGATGTTTATAGTGTGTATCACACTTTGCCCAGGTGTCCTGTGTGATCCAGCCCTTGGTGCAAGGTTAAGTTGGCCATAGACGTGCAGATTTCATGCTTGTGTCTGAAAAATGATCGGATGTCCCAATCTTCCGCCACTAACTATTCAAATGAAATAAAATAGTAAAAGAACAAATCAGAGGATGTTCTGCCTGTGACAGCAATCGTAGGAAAGTTATGTCTGACAAATTCTAGTGATAGTCAGCCATTGATATTGTCAGATACATGCAGAGATATTATCCGTATAGAAAATCTTTTAACCTGTCTGACCAACTGAACGGCCGAGCGTCATGGTATGAAAAGTGTCGAGACGATCCACACATGGTCCGAAAATTGTACAAGACTTGGGTGTCCTTCCCTAAGGAGCGGATCATGTACAACTGGAGTGAAGCTGATACTAGTGAATATACATTCAGAGGTTTTATATGTGTATAGTGAGGCTCTGCTGTACCCCAGGCTGAGCTCCTGCCCCCAGCTAAACTGCACCGACTCTCTACCCACATTGTATTTACTTAGCACTGCACCCCTTTATTTGTACCACTCCTGCTTTCTTTGAAGCCCAAGCAAAACTGCTTCAATATCACCCAAAGTGCAAAAGATCAAACTAAAGTGCAATACGGGTGCGGGTAGAACCATCCTCAAAAAGACAGGGTCCCAAAATCCTACATGTCGTCCGGACAACACAGGGCCCTCAATGAAACTGAGTCTTCTCTGAAGCTACGGGGGGCTCGCTTTATTCCCAGGCAAAAGGCCTGCAGGGGCCAAGGACTTCAGGGGGGCCAAGGACTTCAGACTCCTTTGCTGTTCCTCTGCAGTAGCCACTAAGCTCCAGACTAATATAAGAGAGGTAAGGAAGGGGCTGCCCTTGAGGAGGGTCACACATCCCCCAGACTCATGACAACACCCAGGACACATCTTTACACCAGAAAGGGGAGGTGGAATAAATATAATGTACTCTCAAACATCCCTGGATGTATCTCCTCAGCTCTTCTCTCAGGGAACCATCACTACACAGACTGGCTCTTCTGACTTTGTGTTCATTAGTACAGAAAAGTTCTCACCATTTCCTACCCAGCAGCCTCTCTACTCTCCCCACACAGCAGCCTCTCTACTCTCCCCACACAGCAGCCTCTCAGTCTCTACTCTCCCCACACACTCCTATGGCTTCTCTGGAACAAGAACTCCTGTCAGGAGCTGCGCGCACTGGATTCTGGGAGAGGCGAGCATTAGAAGGGTGGAGGCGGAGCTTACGCATCCACGTGACGTTGACTAGTAGGAACTGTTGCCAAACAGAGGCCGCGCGTGCGCAATGGGGCTCCGCCTCTCCCAAGCTGAGGTAGTAAAAGTACTTCCGGTGGCCGCGAGCTCCTCTCCCGGAACCGGCACCGACTTCCCTCCCCGTCTTTCTCCGCCATCGCCATGTTGATCACCGTGTACTGCGTGCGCCGGGACCTGTCAGAGATCACCTTCTCCCTGGAGGTGGATGGGGACTTCGAACTGGAGAACTTCCGAGCCCTGTGTGAGCTGGAGAGCGGCATCCCGGCCTCTGACACCCTGGTGAGACCTACAGGCCTGGGACAGACCGGAAGTACAAGAGATACAGGAGAGAGCGGACATTAGGGGGTACAGGGGGAGGGACTTGTGGGACAGAGCAGCTACATGTGGTGAGATTGGGGGGCAGAGAGGGGGGACAGTACAGGGGAAGAGAGGGGGTACAGAGGAAGAGAGGGGGTACAGAGGAAGAGAGGGGGTGCAGTACAAAGGAAGGGAGGGGATACAGAGGAAGAGAGGGGTACAGTACAGAGGAAGAGAGGGGGTACAGTACAGAGGAAGGGGTACATTACAGAGGAAGAGGGGTACAGTACAGAGGAAGAGAGGGGGTACAGAGGAAGAGAGGGGGTACAGTACAGAGGAAGAGAGGGGGTACAGTACAGAGGAAGAGAGGGGGTACAGTACAGAGGAAGAGAGGGGGTACAGAGGAAGGGAGGGGGTACAGTACAAAGGAAGAGAGAGGGGGTACAGTACAGAGGAAGAGGGGTACAGTACAGAGGAAGAGGGGTACAGTACAGAGGAAGAGAGGGGGTACAGTACAGAGGAAGAGAGGGGGTACAGTACAGAGGAAGGGAGGGGGTACAGTACAAAGGAAGAGAGGGGATACAGAGGAAGGGAGGGGGTACAGTACAAAGGAAGAAGAGGGGTACAGTACAGAGGAAGGGGTACAGTACAGAGGAAGGGGTACATTACAGAGGAAGGGGGGTACAGTACAGAGGAAGAGAGGGGGTACAGTACAGAGGAAGAGAGGGGGTACAGAGGAAGGGAGGGGGTACAGTACAGAGGAAGGGAGGGGGTACAGTACAGAGGAAGAGAGGGGGTACAGTACAGAGGAAGAGAGGGGGTACAGTACAGAGGAAGAGAGGGGGTACAGTACAGAGGAAGAGAGGGGGTACAGTACAGAGGAAGAGAGGGGGTACAGTACAGAGGAAGAGAGGGGGTACAGTACAGAGGAAGAGAGGGGGTACAGTACAGAGGAAGAGAGGGGGTACAGAGGAAGAGAGGGGGTACAGAGGAAGAGAGGGGGTACAGAGGAAGGGAGGGGGTACAGAGGAAGGGAGGGGGTACAGTACAAAGGAAGAGAGGGGGTACAGTACAGAGGAAGAGGGGTACAGAGGAAGAGGGGTACAGTACAGAGGAAGAGAGGGGGTACAGTACAGAGAAAGAGAGGGGGTACAGTACAGAGGAAGAGAGGGGGTACAGAGGAAGGGAGGGGGTACAGTACAAAGGAAGAGAGAGGGGGTACAGTACAGAGGAAGAGGGGTACAGTACAGAGGAAGAGGGGTACAGTACAGAGGAAGAGAGGGGGTACAGTACAGAGGAAGAGAGGGGGTACAGTACAGAGGAAGGGAGGGGGTACAGTACAAAGGAAGAGAGGGGATACAGAGGAAGGGAGGGGGTACAGTACAAAGGAAGAAGAGGGGTACAGTACAGAGGAAGGGGTACATTACAGAGGAAGGGGGTACAGTACAGAGGAAGAGAGGGGGTACAGTACAGAGGAAGAGAGGGGGTACAGAGGAAGGGAGGGGGTACAGTACAGAGGAAGGGAGGGGGTACAGTACAGAGGAAGAGAGGGGGTACAGTACAGAGGAAGAGAGGGGTACAGTACAGAGGAAGAGAGGGGGTACAGTACAGAGGAAGAGAGGGGGTACAGTACAGAGGAAGAGAGGGGGTACAGAGGAAGAGAGGGGGTAAGAGGAAGGGAGGGGGTACAGTACAGAGGAAGGGAGGGGGTACAGTACAAAGGAAGAGAGGGGGTACAGTACAGAGGAAGAGGGGTACAGAGGAAGAGGGGTACAGTACAGAGGAAGAGAGGGGGTACAGTACAGAGAAAGAGAGGGGGTACAGTACAGAGGAAGAGAGGGGGTACAGAGGAAGGGAGCGGGTACAGTACAGAGGAAGAGAGGGGGTACAGTACAGAGGAAGAGAGGGGGTACAGTACAGAGGAAGAGGGGTACAGTACAGAGGAAGAGGGGTACAAAGGAAGAGGGGTACAGTACAGAGGAAGAGAGGGGGTACAGTACAGAGGAAGAGAGGGGGTACAGTACAGAGGAAGAGAGGGGGTACAGTACAGGGGAAGAGAGGGGGTACAGTACAGGGGAAGAGAGGGGGTACAGTACAGGGGAAGAGAGGGGTAGTACAGGGGAAGAGAGGGGGTACAGGGGAAGAGAGGGGGTACAGTACAGGGGAAGAGAGGGGGTACAGTACAGGGGAAGAGAGGGGGTACAGTACAGGGGAAGAGAGGGGGTACAGTACAGGGGAAGAGAGGGGGTACAGTACAGGGGAAGAGAGGGGGTACAGTACAGGGGAAGAGAGGGGGTACAGTACAGGGGAAGAGAGGGGGTACAGTACAGGGAAGAGAGGGGGTACAGTACAGGGGAAGAGAGGGGGTACAGTACAGGGAAGAGAGGGGTACAGACAGGGGGGGGTACAGTACAGGGGAAGAGAGGGGGTACAGTACAGGGGAAGAGAGGGGTACAGTACAGGGGAAGAGAGGGGGTACAGTACAGGGGAAGAGAGGGGGTACAGTACAGGGGAAGAGAGGGGGTACAGTTCAGGGGAAGAGAGGGGGTACAGTACAGGGGAAGAGAGGGGGTACAGTTCAGAGGAAGAGAGGGGGTACAGTACAGATGAAAAGAAGGGGTACAGGTCAGTGCTCTGTGGCCATTGCTTATAGGAAGGGGAAGGAAGAGTCTGTTACACAGGGAAGGATTAGTAACTCACTAATGTACCAGTACAAACTTCCCCTTTAAACAGTACCTGTGCCAGTGTATAGGGCAGTTAAGCTAAATAACACTCTGGGGGCATCCCCCGCAGTTCTGGCTCCGTCAGATACATATTCCGGCACCTAATGACAATCTTCTAACTTTGGTTTCATGCCCACAGCTTCCAGCTAGAACAGAATCCAGTAACAACACGGGGTGTCCCAATTAGAACACGAAAATGATTTGTTTGTACCACTGACCCCTGTACCCGTGGGATCAGCCATACCAAACTAAATTCAATTTATTTTCCTCATTTTGTACTTGCAGCTTCCTACGTATCATCTACTCACTGGGTAATCAGACATATGGTTGGCACATTTGATATGATCTTGTTGTTATGTCTGGCTGCTCTGTATGTCTCTCTTATATGGAGACTGTCACAAACGTTACATATTGAAGAGCTGCCATGGGGCACTGCCTTTGCCTTGCTGAGCTTTCTATTCTCCCCTGACAGACAGGATCTGTGCAGCCACTGGGACAGAATGTTCTGTTATACAGATAGCTAGAATCTCAGCTGCCATAAAGCAGGACAGGACTGCTGCTTACAATGGGGATCAGATAGGATCTGTGCAGCCACTGGGACAGAATGTTCTGTTATACAGATAGCTAGAATCTCAGCTGCCATAAAGCAGGTCCCAAGAATAAAAATAACCCTTATGTGTATGGCCCTACCTGTCCGTGCAGGATGTATGGGGTTAAGTTCTCTCTGGAGTCAGGACAAACTTTAAGTGTTTTCTTAGGCTCCTCCTCTTCCTGTGTCTCCTTCCACCTTCGGTTTTTTTGTTTGTCCTGCTCCGAGGTGGACACTTTCATCATTCCTCCTCACCTTTTTATGGATTAATTAATGGCGAGCTCTTAGATCAAGGTGAGCCCTTTGTTTTGTGTTCCTTCAGGTTTAATTGGCCTCTTACTAATTACCATCCCTTCAGCGTTGCTCCAATGGCTAAAAAAGGATTCATTTAGATGTGAGACCCTCGCTGCTCAGGAGGACCAGAGAATATTCCTGGCAACTGCTGTTGGGCTTCGGTATGTTCCTGGTTGAGATTGACGGTTTATTTCAGCCATTACCACAGTAAGCGCAACTTCTGCCCTTACGTGATGTCACTTCCGCCGCGCCTACCCGCACATTACACTGAGTGCTCACAGTGATGTAACTGGCCATGTACTAGGTGGGAATTCACGTCTGAACTCTTATATATAAACGATATCTCTGCCTCATTACTTTGTTATGGCACAGTCTAAGGAGTTGGTGCATTTAATAGAGGACTTGTCTGCACAACCTGATAAACCTAAACCAGCCAAAAGGAGAGTTGTAGTTCACATGCCCCATGCTTGTGTTACAGATCGTCTATGCAGAGAGACCGTTAACAGATAATCAGCGCTCGTTGGCATCATACGGATTAAAAGATGGAGATGTGGTGATTTTGCGGCAGAAAGAAGCCCCAGAAACACGACCTCCCGCACCGTTCCCAGGTAAGTGTCCATATAGCCAGAATCTTCCTTCCAAATCCCATAGACACAGCCCTCCCCCCCCCTCTTGCAGGGGCAGTGCCAGTGTATTGGTGGCAAGTGTATAAGGGCCCCTTGCACTGAGGTTTGGCACAGCCTGTGTCCGCACAAGGGCAACACCAAGGGGAGCCTGGCAAGGAATGTTGGTTCTATAGGGGACTCTTGTTGCTGTGGGGAGATATATTACACTTACACTGCTGCTAAGAGCTTTATGCCAAGGAATCAGTGGGTACAGAATGTGTATGATCACTTCAGTACCCGCTCTCATCTTTTTTTTTTTTTTATTTTTTTATTACAGGTTTAGATTTCAGCACCATAGCGGTGCCTGGTGCCTCTAGCCAGCCGACCCCTTCACAGCCCCAGGCTCCTCCTCCACCGCCAGATGCATCTTCCTTCCCCCAGGGATTGGACAATCCAGCTCTGCTGCGTCAGATGCTTCTGGCCAATCCCCACGAGCTGTCGCTGCTAAAGGAGCGGAACCCTCCCCTGGCCGAGGCGCTGCTGAGCGGGGATCTGGGTGAGTGAGCCCATACGTTTGGTACTTAGTGGGTTAATTCATCATTTCTATGCACACGTATTTTGCAGAATTGAGTCAGTTGGGTGACTTCCCCTTTACACAGAATGAAGGCGTTTGTTTGTCTCATGCAGAGAAATTCACCAAAGTTCTGTTGGAGCAGCAGCAGGAGCGCGCCCGCCGGGAGCAGGAGAGAATCCGACTCTATTCCGCCGATCCATTTGATTTGGATGCACAGGCCAAAATTGAGGAGGATATAAGGTGGTTTACTTTCCCTTTCATCATGCTCAAGTTCTGCTGTCTAGCAAACATGTGAGAGTGTTGTGTTGGCACAAGGCTGGGAAGTTTGGCATCATTAGGGAGTTGTAGGGTTAATCCTGCTCACCGATCCAACAACACAGGGTTTTCCCAACTTTCTGGCCTGGTTCTAGTGGAGGGGCCAACTTGGGGCCTAACCTCCCATCTAAAGGGTAAGTCATTGTAGTGGATCCTGGATCCATTAGCACTTGCTCCAATAGGAACTTTATTCCCTAACAATCAGAAGGGGAAAATAATCAGAGCTTTGTACATACTTGGAGGAACATTCACTTACCCAGGGGGGGTTCCTGTCTGACCACGGGAAAGAGAACAGCCCAGGAGCAGGAAGTACAGAGAATCAGAGCTCTGTACCTGGGTAAGTACTGGGGGAGATTGGATTCACTTACCCAGGGGGAGGTTCCTGTCTGACCATGGGAAAGAGAACAGCCCAGGAGCAGGAAGTACAGAGAATCAGAGCTCTGTACCTGGGTAAGTACTGGGGGAGATTGGATTCACTTACCCAGGGGGAGGTTCCTGTCTGACCATGGGAAAGAGAACAGCCCAGGAGCAGGAAGTACAGAGAATCAGAGCTCTGTACCTGGGTAAGTACTGGGGGAGATTGGATTCACTTACCCAGGGGGAGGTTCCTGTCTGACCATGGGAAAGAGAACAGCCCAGGAAGTACAGAGAATCAGAGCTCTGTACCTGGGTAAGTACTGGGGAGATTGGATTCACTTACCCAGGGGGAGGTTCCTGTCTGACCATGGGAAAGAGAACAGCCCAGGAAGTACAGAGAATCAGAGCTCTGTACCTGGGTAAGTACTGGGGGAGATTGGATTCACTTACCCAGGGGGAGGTTCCTGTCTGACCATGGGAAAGAGAACAGCCCAGGAGCAGGAAGTACAGAGAATCAGTGCTCTGTACCTGGGTAAGTACTGGGCGAGATTGGATTCACTTACCCAGGGGGAGGTTCCTGTCTGACCATGGGAAAGAGAACAGCCCAGAAGCAGGAAGTACAGAGAATCAGAGCTCTGTACCTGGGTAAGTACTGGGGGAGATTGGATTCACTTACCCAGGGGGAGGTTCCTGTCTGACCATGGGAAAGAGAACAACCCAGGAGCAGGAAGTACAGAGAATCAGAGCTCTGTACCTGGGTAAGTACTGGGGGAGATTGGATTCACTTACCCAGGGGGAGGTTCCTGTCTGACCATGGGAAAGAGAACAGCCCAGGAGCAGGAAGTACAGACAGAGTTCTATAGCTGGGTACTGGATTCCCTTACCAAGGAATGGTTTGTATTGGTCAAGTGCTAATGTAACCAGTTTCATATCAAGTGGACTTATCCTTTAGTGATGTGATCTGGTAAATGAATGATACAAGAAATTAGGGCAAGTCACTTACCTGTGTTTCTCGGTTTCAGGCAACATAACATTGAGGAGAACATGACTATAGCGATGGAGGAGGCGCCGGAGAGCTTTGGGCAGGTGGTGATGCTTTATATTAACTGTAAGGTGAATGGCTACCCAGTGAAAGCCTTTGTGGATTCAGGTAAGTTCCTGGGCCAGGTGAGTGCAGTCTGTATCTGTGTCAGAGATGCTCATGTGACTTGTTCTGGCAGGAGCCCAGATGACAATCATGAGTCAGGCGTGTGCTGAGAGGTGTCACATCATGAGACTGGTGGACAGGAGGTGGGCCGGAATCGCCAAGGGGGTTGGGACCCAGAAAATCATCGGCAGGGTTCATCTGGGTATGTCTTTGTATATCACAATATATGGCAAGAGAGAGGATTAGTTACAAAGCTGCCATGTTGCTTTATTCAATGTTCTCATTTTTGCTGGGGCTCATGCACATTGTGCTCACAACTGACTGGGTTCCCTTGGGTGTTGCAGCTCAGGTTCAGATTGAAGGAGACTTTCTGCCATGTTCCTTCTCTATCCTGGAAGAGCAGCCGATGGACATGCTCCTGGGCCTGGATATGTTAAAGAGACATCAGGTATGGGAACATTAGAGGGGCTGGAAGGTAAGTGTACATGAGGTAGGTGTACATGAGTCTCAAGCTGTGAATGTCTTTTCTCCGTTAGTGCTCCATCGACCTAGAGAAGAATGTCCTGGTCATCGGCACCACAGGGACCCGCACCACTTTCCTACCCGAGGGGGAGCTCCCGGAGTGTGCCAGGCTGGCGTATGGTCCTGGTCGGGAGGAGGTGCCCCCAGAGGAGATTGCAGACCGGGAGCTAGCGGAAGTATTGCAGAAATCAGCGGATGAAGCAGGTAAGTGGCAATGGGGTGTGGGAAACGCATGTATCTGCACTTGTGCCTGAAATTGGATATTTTATATACTTACCCCCCAATACATTGTCCTAACATAGCATAGGGTTGTCAGATGCCCGGGCATTGTATATAGTCCCTGGTGGTCCCCTAACCTTCACCAGTGCATATCTCTCACCCTCCCCACCTTACATAGCTTGGTTCAGCCCACGAAGCAACTCCGCATGTGTTTGCCGTGTTGACTTAACATCTGTGTGTGCTGTTTTGTCTTTCCTAATCCTCACAGACCAGCAGAAACCTTGATGCATGTGTGTAACCTGCAGCAGGAGGGCCACGCCGCAGGTATTTATTAGTTGCAAATGTGAAAGTATCACTTGTCTGCAGGAAGAAAGCTGACTATTCCTCTCTATATCGATTTTATACTGAAATACTGTTTATATTCCATGTTCTAATGTTACAGTGAAATAGTTAATGATTAATTACTGTCACTCAAGCATATAAATGCTGTCTCTGGCTCCAGTATTGATAAAAGGCTTCACTGCATTCCCTGACTCATGCTGATTGTTAGGAACAAACGGCATGAGGCATTTGGTTGCTATGTGATTGGCCACTGCCTGTGCCACTGATAGATATATATATACAGCTTTGGGTAAAATTGTGATATTTCTTTTCTTCACTAGATATGGAAACTACCTCACTGAAAGTTCCATCCCTGGTATCACCAAACAATGGACTTAGCCCTGCCCATGCTTCAGGCACAACTGCAACTCCCTCTGCCCATTCAGTCACCTCTCAGACTGACCGCTCACTCTCTCCCACTGTGACTGATAGTATAGAGACATGTGAGACTGCATCCAAAGGGGCCATCTGTAGTCACCAGGGCTGTCTCAGTCAGGCTGCACCGTCTCCTTCTGTTTTGCCACCTCCATCTATGGGGCATAATTTGCCTGTTCCAAGTCTTGGTCCTTGCAAGACTACAGGGGATCCAGAGACTTCTCCTTCAATAGCTTCAGACCAGGCTTCAGAGCTCTTAGATCTTCATGCACCGTCTCCAGAGTTCCACTCACATGTCCAGCAGGAGATGGAACTTGTTGGCGAGACTGAAGCACTGGCATCAACACAGGCTCCTTCCTTGGTACCAGATCACGGTAAAGATCCTGAGAGGGAATGTGATGCTGAAGGGTCTCCACGTTCTTCTCTAGTGGCATTAGGAGATGGGCTGAGTGAGGCTAATGAAGCCACAATGGAAGTGGAGGCATCTTCTCATTGTAGTGAGATATCTGATGAGGCATCTGGCCAAAGCATCTACTCACCTCCAATACAGCTACATGGAGACCAGACTCCTGGCCAAAGTTCTGCAGAAGAGCAGAGGTTCAATGGTAGCATGACACCGGCTGTAGATCTTCCGCTTTCTGAAATGCCTGACAGCACCACAAAGGTTATTTGTCCACTTCCTCCAAGCACCGGAGTACTAGATGGAGAAGACAGCAGCTTCTCCTTGGCCACTGCACTAAAGGAACTTCATAAACTTTTGGTCACAAGTGGCCAAGGATCGTGTAGGCCATCGCCTGATGAAAAGTCTACTTCTCCTTTGGACAGGAATGACCTGGGTGGACTGCCTTGCCCAAGTTCCTCCAACAAACCCATGTCTATTCCTAATTCTGTATCTTTATCTGTAAGAGATGAGAAACTTCTCTCTGAACCGGAGGAAGTGACCCAAGGGCAGGATCTTAAGTCTCAAGAACACCAGGTCTCAAAAGGGTTAGGTGCCACCTCTGCTGATGCTGAACTTCCAAGCACCAAAGTGGAGACCATCACGGACTCTGAACTGGGTGCCACGCTTGTGCCCACTGTATCTGAAAAGCCTCTTGAGATTATGAACAGCTTGCTAGAAGCTGCCACTGGTGAGAAGACTGTCATGGAAGCTGGCGCTGGTGAGGAGACTATGGTGGAAGCTGGCACTGGTGAGGAGACCATTACACAAAACCAGAGTTCTGGTGACCAACCTCTTCCCATTGAACTTTCTGGTCCACAATCTGTACCTGCTGCTGGTGCAAGTTCTTTATTTGCCCCTTCTGACATAGAATGGATTGTGAGCGCTGGCTTCACCATTCAGGATGCCATCCTGGCACTAGAAAAAGCAGACGGGCATGCAGAAGTCGCTCTCCTTGCTCTGCTAGCCAAGAAGATCATCGTCCCCACCTAACAGTCTTCTATCATCAGCCTGGAGGCCAGGGAAATGAGTTGGGTTCCTTGATCACTACAAGCTGTGTCACTGAGACAACAAGACCGTGCCTTTCTATATGGGGAATAACGGTGCCACCTAGCAGCTCCTGCTGGCATTGCAGGTTTTGTTCTGAACATTTAAATGTTGTGATGTTTCTCTGGGTAGTTTGTGCCTCTTCATTGTCCGCTTTCAATGTCCCACTTTAGCCAAAAGCCAACGATCTCATTACAGATTTGCCACGTCGGATTCCCCTCACTGTGATCTTCGTGGGGCCCCGAGAATTCCCTTCTTGCTGCTTTGGTTTTAGAGGTGAGGTTTTGGCTGTGCTTTTTGTAGTTTGGGTAGAGCCATGGGCTAAGGAGATTGGCATTGGGGGTACCATACGGAAAAGCTCCTTGTACCCTGACAGTAGGGGGCGACCTTGAGGCTGTTCTTTTATAGACGGGGTTGGACTTTCTATGAACAAAAAAAGGGGTGTTTCCGATTGTGGGAGGCAGATAATTTGCAGGGATTTCTGTTTTGTATCAGCAGCAGCTCATTTCCCTTGTGCTTGTTAAATGGGTGGGGGGTGAAGTCCTATTGTTTACAAGTCAGAAAGGGGCGTGGTTAGACATGCTGGGGGAGGGGTTTCATGCCACAGTCAGATGGGCCGATAGATACAATGGCATCTTTCTGCTCTGTGTTGTGTGTCTCCTGGAACAGGATTTTAACATAATGAATATTTAGGGGGTACCCGCAGGTGTAGATGCCATTATTGTGCAGTGTAACGGGCCGGGTATTAGGGGGACATTATTCGCTGCATGTCGGGTTCTTGCCTTTCCCTTCAGAGGTTCCAGTACCAGTAACTCTACATGTAATGATCTGAGCGGGTACAAAATAACTTCTTTAATGGCACTGCTCCTATATAATGTGTGGGACTGGGATCATAGGCTAAATATATATCGATGCCGAGTATCTATCCATGAGACTGGCGCAAATCACTTGCAATGTCTGTGTCCTCACTTTGCTACTTTGCTGTTCTGCAAGAAAGAGAATGACCCGGTCCATATGGATCACAACCCAAGGGGCATTTCCAGGTAATTGCCCCCTTGTTGGAAATGTGGCGGCAGGAATTCGATGCTGCTGGGGGCAGGGCTTAAACACGTGACTGACAGGCCCTAAATGCCACATTCTCAGGGTGACACTTGAAATCTTGTACCGTTTTGTCTTTTCTGTCGCTCGAATCGAAGGATGGAGCTGCTTTTTGCTTGAGGTTCTGCGGTCAGAGACCAGTGGCATGAGCCTGTGCCAGGCAGCGGCAGTGATACCCTTGAGTGAGTAAACTACAACTCCCAGCATCCCCTGAGAGCCCCCCCCATCCCTGCTGTGAGCTTTGGGAATGCCCAGGAAGACTGGCTGTATTTTGTGCCTTTTCCCCCTTCTCATAAGTTTCTAAAGTCAGTCGCTGCTCAGAACATTTACTGGGTGGGGCTCATTGGCTTAGGGGCGGGGCTTGGAAACTGGATATTACTGGAGTTTGTATTTAAACCAATAAAGTGTTTTTTCCTGAAAAATGTGTTTGTTTTATAGGGGAATTTCCATCCCAGCGCCCATTAACCAGTGACTGTAATGTAATATAACCCTTTCACAGCTGCAGTGATGCCACCCAGGGAGAGTTAAACTGTTTTGCCTCCAGTGATATCACAGCACATGTGACCTCAATACTTGTACAATAAAACAATAAATCCAGCAGCACTCGGATATGTCATTCAATTGTTTATTCGTGCCACTAGCATAGCGACGTTTTGGGCTATTCCAGCCCTTCATCAAGCTGGATAGTGGCACAAATAAACAATTGAATCACATATCTGAGTAATGCTGGATTTATTGTTTTACTGGGGATGTTTTCCTTGGCACAGAGGAACAGAGCGGTGCCCCCCGACACTTCAAAAGGCGACTTAGTTTAAGTGTCGCACCTTTACTGATTTGACTAAATACTGGTACAAATACTTGCTACACAATTGTCACTTGGAAAGTTGGGTTGTACTTACCCAGGTACAGAGCTCTGATTCTCTGTACTTCCTGCTCCTGGGCTGTTCTCTTTCCCATGGTCAGACAGGAACCTCCCCCTGGTTAAGTGAATCTCCCCCAGTACTTACCCAGGTACAGAGCTCTGATTCTCTGTACTTCCTGCTCCTGGGCTGTTCTCTTTCCCATGGTCAGACAGGAACCTCCCCCTGGGTAAGTGAATCCAATCTCCCCCAGTACTTACCCAGGTACAGAGCTCTGATTCTCTGTACTTCCTGCTCCTGGGCTGTTCTCTTTCCCATGGTCAGACAGGAACCTCCCCCTGGGTAAGTGAATCTCCCCCAGTACTTACCCAGGTACAGAGCTCTGATTCTCTGTACTTCCTGCTCCTGGGCTGTTCTCTTTCCCATGGTCAGACAGGAACCTCCCCCTGGGTAAGTGAATCCAATCTCCCCCAGTACTTACCCAGGTACAGAGCTCTGATTCTCTGTACTTCCTGCTCCTGGGCTGTTCTCTTTCCCATGGTCAGACAGGAACCTCCCCCTGGGTAAGTGAATCCAATCTCCCCCAGTACTTACCCAGGTACAGAGCTCTGATTCTCTGTACTTCCTGCTCCTGGGCTGTTCTCTTTCCCATGGTCAGACAGGAACCTCCCCCTGGGTAAGTGAATCTCCCCCAGTACTTACCCAGGTACAGAGCTCTGATTCCCTGTACTCCCTGCTCCTGGGCTGTTCTCTTTCCCATGGTCAGACAGGAACCTCCCCCTGGGTAAGTGAATCCAATCTCCCCAGTACTTACCCAGGTACAGAGCTCTGATTCTCTGTACTTCCTGCTCCTGGGCTGTTCTCTTTCCCATGGTCAGACAGGAACCTCCCCCTGGGTAAGTGAATCTCCCCCAGTACTTACCCAGGTACAGAGCTCTGATTCCCTGTACTCCCTGCTCCTGGGCTGTTCTCTTTCCCATGGTCAGACAGGAACCTCCCCCTGGGTAAGTGAATCCAATCTCCCCAGTACTTACCCAGGTACAGAGCTCTGATTCTCTGTACTTCCTGCTCCTGGGCTGTTCTCTTTCCCATGGTCAGACAGGAACCTCCCCCTGGGTAAGTGAATCCAATCTCCCCCAGTACTTACCCAGGTACCGAGTTCTGATTCTCTGTACTTCCTGCTCCTGGGCTGTTCTCTTTCTCATGGTCAGACAGGAACCTCCCCCTGGGTAAGTGAATCCAATCTCCCCCAGTACTTACCCAGGTACAGAGCTCTGATTCTCTGTACTTCCTGCTCCTGGGCTGTTCTCTTTCCCATGATCAGACAGGAACCTCCCCCTGGGTAAGTGAATCCAATCTCCCCCAGTACTTACCCAGGTACAGAGCTCTGATTCTCTGTACTTCCTGCTCCTGGGCTGTTCTCTTTCCCATGGTCAGACAGGAACCTCCCCCTGGGTAAGTGAATCCAATCTCCCCCAGTACTTACCCAGGTACCGAGTTCTGATTCTCTGTACTTCCTGCTCCTGGGCTGTTCTCTTTCTCATGGTCAGACAGGAACCTCCCCCTGGGTAAGTGAATCCAATCTCCCCCAGTACTTACCCAGGTACAGAGCTCTGATTCTCTGTACTTCCTGCTCCTGGGCTGTTCTCTTTCCCATGGTCAGACAGGAACCTCCCCTGGGTAAGTGAATCCAATCTCCCCCAGTACTTACCCAGGTACAGAGCTCTGATTCTCTGTACTTCCTGCTCCTGGGCTGTTCTCTTTCCCATGGTCAGACAGGAACCTCCCCCTGGGTAAGTGAATCCAATCTCCCCCAGTACTTACCCAGGTACCGAGTTCTGATTCTCTGTACTTCCTGCTCCTGGGCTGTTCTCTTTCTCATGGTCAGACAGGAACCTCCCCCTGGGTAAGTGAATCCAATCTCCCCCAGTACTTACCCAGGTACAGAGCTCTGATTCTCTGTACTTCCTGCTCCTGGGCTGTTCTCTTTCCCATGGTCAGACAGGAACCTCCCCTGGGTAAGTGAATCCAATCTCCCCCAGTACTTACCCAGGTACAGAGCTCTGATTCTCTGTACTTCCTGCTCCTGGGCTGTTCTCTTTCCCATGGTCAGACAGGAACCTCCCCCTGGGTAAGTGAATCCAATCTCCCCCAGTACTTACCCAGGTACAGAGTTCTGATTCTCTGTAGTTTCTGGGCAGTTTTTTTGGCTCTCCCCAGAGGTAGGTTCCTCTCAGATGTGCAGGTTTAGGTTCTTGCCCTATGAGACTTACAGTTCCAGTAGAGGAGAAGTCTGGACCAAGGAGGAGGTACCAGGCAGGAAATCCAATTTGCCGTAACCAAAAGGGTTGGGAAATAATTGTGATCAGGTTTAAAGGCAGAGTCAAGTAAGGGGCAGAAAGTCCAGAGATAAATTAGATATAAATTTAGAAACACCAGTAATTGGACCTAAACTGGGTGTCTTTTTATTTTCAATTTTCACGCCAAGTGCGACGTCATGATGTCAGCGACCAACCCACGTATTACCTAAGGGTGCCGCCATCTTGGATGTGGCGTGGATACAGACTGGAGTGCCGCTGGGCTGGTGTAGAGCAGGGAAAGGGGTGGTTTAAAGGGGAAGCAAAAGCTGAGGTTCCCTATAAAAAGAAAATTCTGGATTCCCATGTGTCTGATGTGCAAGTGCCGGGCTGAGAGGGCAGTGAGGGTCATTTATCAACTCTGGGCAAATTTGCCCATGGGCAGTAACCCTGAGCAACCAATCAGATTGCTGCATTTATTGTTCTACTTGCAGCTGGCTTTAAAAAGTTGATCACTGATTGGTTGCTATAGGTAACTGCCCATGGGCAAATTTGCCCACTGATAAATGAGCCCCAGTGACTTCCTTAGTGGGGCAGTTTCTATAGCAACAAGGGGTTCAATAGAAAGTCTGTGTTTCCTTTTAACAGCAGGAATAGAAGGGAGAGGATTTGTTTGCCCTTTCTTGTGTGGCCCACTAGAGACAGGGGCCCAGCTCAGTGACTACCTGGCTCCTGTTCTTTTAGTAGAATTTGCAGGTTAAGAGGGGCTTCTGGGATTTCTAGATTCCTGCAGTTGAGAGATGAGTGATTTGCAGCCCTCCAGCTAAAGTCTTAGTGTCTGGGGTGAATGTAGATGCCCCCCTGTCCCCTGAATTATCCCAACAGCGATGCACAATATGTCGAGCTCTATAAATACAATAATAATAATAAATAATAATAATTATAATAATAAATAATAATAACAGGACTGGGTCGTGTAGGAAAGCTCCGCTGTGGATCCAGTTGAACAGTAGGTGGCGCTGCTCTTTCACATTCCCATTACTCCTCATTATATTCAATGGCACATGATGCCCCCCTGCTGCTGAGTATTGGGAGCCGCTCTTTTCTTTCAGTTTAATTCACAATTGTTCATCCTGTTTCAATTGATTTACCCCAAACGTGTACTCACCCCCCTCATTAACCCATTATGTTGGGGTGTAACTGTACTGGGCAGCAGTGCCATTAAATTTAACCTCTGTCTCCTACGTGCAGGGGGGCTACTTCCCTTACTGCCCAGTGACACTTCTTTCCTTCATTAGACTCCTGCCTTCAGAGAATCAGAGCTCTGTACCTGGGTAAGTACTGGGGGAGATTGGATTCACTTACCCAGGGGGAGGTTCCTGTCTGACCATGGGAAAGAGAACAGCCCAGGAGCAGGAAGTACAGAGAATCAGAGCTCTGTACCTGGGTAAGTACTGGGGGAGATTGGATTCACTTACCCAGGGGGAGGTTCCTGTCTGACCATGGGAAAGAGAACAGCCCAGGAGCAGGAAGTACAGAGAATCAGAGCTCTGTACCTGGGTAAGTACTGGGGAAGATTCACTTACCCAGGGGGAGGTTCCTGTCTGACCATGGGAAAGAGAACAGCCCAGGAGCAGGAAGTACAGAGAATCAGAGCTCTGTACCTGGGTAAGTACTGGGGGAGATTGGATTCACTTACCCAGGGGGAGGTTCCTGTCTGACCATGGGAAAGAGAACAGCCCAGGAGCAGGAAGTACAGAGAATCAGAGCTCTGTACCTGGGTAAGTACTGGGGGAGATTGGATTCACTTACCCAGGGGGAGGTTCCTGTCTGACCATGGGAAAGACAACAGCCCAGGAGCAGGAAGTACAGAGAATCAGAGCTCTGTACCTGGGTAAGTACTGGGGGAGATTCACTTACCCAGGGGGAGGTTCCTGTCTGACCATGGGAAAGAGAACAGCCCAGGAGCAGGAAGTACAGAGAATCAGAGCTCTGTACCTGGGTAAGTACTGGGGGAGATTGGATTCACTTACCCAGGGGGAGGTTCCTGTCTGACCATGGGAAAGAGAACAGCCCAGGAGCAGGAAGTACAGAGAATCAGAACTCTGTACCTGGGTAAGTACTGGGGGAGATTCACTTACCCAGGGGGAGGTTCCTGTCTGACCATGGGAAAGAGAACAGCCCAGGAGCAGGAAGTACAGAGAATCAGAGCTCTGTACCTGGGTAAGTACTGGGGGAGATTGGATTCACTTACCCAGGGGGAGGTTCCTGTCTGACCATGGGAAAGAGAACAGCCCAGGAGCAGGAAGTACAGAGAATCAGAGCTCTGTACCTGGGTAAGTACTGGGGGAGATTCACTTACCCAGGGGGAGGTTCCTGTCTGACCATGGGAAAGAGAACAGCCCAGGAGCAGGAAGTACAGAGAATCAGAGCTCTGTACCTGGGTAAGTACTGGGGGAGATTGGATTCACTTACCCAGGGGGAGGTTCCTGTCTGACCATGGGAAAGAGAACAGCCCAGGAGCAGGAAGTACAGAGAATCAGAGCTCTGTACCTGGGGAGATTGGATTCACTTACCCAGGGGGAGGTTCCTGTCTGACCATGGGAAAGAGAACAGCCCAGGAGCAGGAAGTACAGAGAATTAGAGCTCTGTACCTGGGTAAGTACTGGGGGAGATTGGATTCACTTACCCAGGGGGAGGTTCCCGTCTGACCATGGGAAAGAGAACAGCCCAGGAGCAGGAAGTACAGAGAATCAGAGCTCTGTACCTGGGTAAGTACTGGGGGAGATTGGATTCACTTACCCAGGGGGAGGTTCCTGTCTGACCATGGGAAAGAGAACAGCCCAGGAGCAGGAAGTACAGAGAATTAGAGCTCTGTACCTGGGTAAGTACTGGGGGAGATTGGATTCACTTACCCAGGGGGAGGTTCCCGTCTGACCATGGGAAAGAGAACAGCCCAGGAGCAGGAAGTACAGAGAATCAGAGCTCTGTACCTGGGTAAGTACTGGGGGAGATTGGATTCACTTACCCAGGGGGAGGTTCCTGTCTGACCATGGGAAAGAGAACAGCCCAGGAGCAGGAAGTACAGAGAATCAGAGCTCTGTACCTGGGTAAGTACTGGGGGAGATTCACTTACCCAGGGGGAGGTTCCTGTCTGACCATGGGAAAGAGAGCAGCCCAGGAGCAGGAAGTACAGAGAATCAGAGCTCTGTACCTGGGTAAGTACTGGGGGAGATTCACTTACCCAGGGGGAGGTTCCTGTCTGACCATGGGAAAGAGAACAGCCCAGGAGCAGGAAGTACAGAGAATCAGAGCTCTGTACCTGGGTAAGTACTGGGGGAGATTCACTTACCCAGGGGGAGGTTCCTGTCTGACCATGGGAAAGAGAACAGCCCAGGAGCAGGAAGTACAGAGAATCAGATTATATTATATATTATTATTATCATTCTTTAGTGCCAATGAGCTGTGTCTGTTATTTGATGACACAAAGCTGTTCTGGTTCATCTCAGTCTCGTTAGTTGGGGGTTGATGCCCAGATCTCCGGCTCCTGTCAGACAATTGGGCAGCAGAGGGGCAGTTTCCATTGGCCCCAGAGGGTCGGGGGGGGGACTTTGTATCTATATTTGATCTCAGACCCAGAGCCATAAAAGGTCCCAGAATTGAGGTGCGGGTGTAACAGGACACGGGGCCCACGTGGGGGTTCCTATCATTGTGCGTATGTTTCCCATGGTGCCGGGGGGCATAACTGTATAATCTGTGGCATTAGGACTGAGCCCCCCTTCTGAAACCCGACCCCTCCCATTAGGGCTGATGTCATCGTAGCCAATCGCTGGTCAATTAATCAAGTGCCGGGGGCTCGGGGGCGCGAGGATTCCGATGACAAGGGGATTTTATAGAGAAATTCGTCTGATAGCGCCGCTGGGCACGGGGGGGTTTATATTGGGGGGGTCACATATAAATGTTGTTCTTTGTTATCGGACCCCACAATGTTCTTGGCACAGTGGCACCTCCAGGGGTGAGTGGGGGCAGTACAGTGTTTGTTACGGTCTCATGTAGAGGAGCCCCCCTAGTCCTGATGAGTGACAAGCCAGGGTTGTGTTAAAGATGGGGGGCTAAGTCCGAGGCCTCCCCAGGGGTGGATAAGGGAGGGTGCGAGTGAAGTCTGATGTGTGGGTATAATGCTGACAGTATTGGGGTCCTGCCTTATAACAGAAACACTTAGGATTCCTTGTAGGCGTCTGTGGGAGAAATGTGGGGTCCTCACCCCTTGGATGTGAGATGTTCTGGCAAATTCCGGAGACTTAAGGGCTCCCCCACTTGGTGCAAAAGTCAGGCTGATAAATAGACCACACATAGTGGGGGCCCCTAGATCAGAAAGTCTGGTAGTTGCCATGGGCTGGTGCCCAACCTACTGTTTGGTCATGGGGACTGATGTTGGGTTCTCCTGTTTGGCTTTGGCTCTATCATGGGTCAGACATCTGGTGCCAGAACCATCTGGGCCGTGTTCAGTCACTGGACTTGAGTAGAATCAACAGAACCTCTAGAGCCAATGCTGTGGCCCCTTAATTCCAGTACTTTTATGGGAATCTCTGCTGCTTCTATTGATCATCTCCCCGAGGACTTGTCTGGGGCCTTTTCTCTTTCCAGTCAAACCCACTGGTGGGAATCTTGGTGGTCCTTGTTGCACTGATGTAAGACGTTTAGTTGTAGGGGGTCTTGTGGGAAATGGAATGGGCTCCAGAGCTGATCCCGTCCTCTCTCAGGGGCTTTATAGAGACGTTCCCAGGTGAAGCATTACATGTACCCCCAGTATTGGTCCTTGGTCTGAGAAGCCCCTGGGAGTTGTTGGGTGTATAGAGGTTCCATGGAGCTATCTGGTTCTACAGCTGTAGTGACCAACCGCACTGATGCATCCTGCAATTGTTTTTCTATACCAAGTTCATCAACACTGGTACATCGGAGTAGAACCCCCTTGTCTTACTGTAGTCATGGGGCACCTCCTGTTTGAGGGTTGGGGTGCAGGAGAGAATGGGAGTCTTTAGAGAAGACTGGGTGAAGAGAAGGTGGTTTTGTGACTGTTCCACATGATATTGAGGAACCAGACATCTCCCGCTGACCTTGGTTTCCTGAACCTGCAGACAAGTGGATCTGGCTATGAATCTTTGTCTGGGTTTTGGGTCGTTAACAACAAGAACTGTTTCTTTTTGATGTTTTGCTCCACTGAAGCCAAAGGAGGGTCAGAAAGTTCTGTGGGAAGGACCAGGGTCTTCTGCTGGATTGTTCCATTCTTTGATTCTTTCTAAGGGACATTTCCTCAGAATGATCTCAGATATAATCTGGGTTGGATGGTGCACAGTGGGACTCAGAGGTCAGTTTTAGGGCTACGAGTCAGTTCTGTGGTGCCCGGGCTACATGAGCGGTGCCCCAGAGCAGAGACCACCACTGAATTGGCATCTTCTCCAAGGTCTTCAGTCTCCTGCCACTTCACTTCTACAGATGAGGTTTGTTCTGGATCAGTTTCCTTTATGGTGTCAGAATCATGAAGTTGGGGTAACAGAGTTCTGGGTCAATGACCTGCAGAATAAGTGATGGACCCATTGACTCCTTAACTGTGGATTTGACCCACTGCCATTGGTCTCCCCATCTTGGGGTATTTCAGGAGAGACCTGAGAGCAACAAGCCATGTCCCAACTCTCCTGTAGAATCACTTGTTCCTTGTTTGTTGGCACTTTTTGTACCTTCACCATTTATAAGAGGTCTTAGTCTTTATGGCTTGTAAATAGCTGTGGGAATGGAAGGGAGGAGATGGCAGGAGGGAGGACCTTGCCCCAAAGGGTGCCCAGAGCTCTACCCTCCTCTTGTCATCTATGGTAAGTCCCCTATGGGCCTGGCTGGAAATACCCCCCACCTGACCATGGGAAAGAGAACAGCCCAGGAGCAGGAAGTACAGAGAATCAGAGCTCTGTACCTGGGTAAGTACTGGGGGAGATTGGATTCACTTACCCAGGGGGAGGTTCCTGTCTGACCATGGGAAAGAGAACAGCCCAGGAGCAGGAAGTACAGAGAATCAGAGCTCTGTACCTGGGTAAGTACTGGGGGAGATTCACTTACCCAGGGGGAGGTTCCTGTCTGACCATGGGAAAGAGAACAGCCCAGGAGCAGGAAGTACAGAGAATCAGAGCTCTGTACCTGGGTAAGTACTGGGGGAGATTCACTTACCCAGGGGGAGGTTCCTGTCTGACCATGGGAAAGAGAACAGCCCAGGAGCAGGAAGTACAGAGAATCAGAGCTCTGTACCTGGGTAAGTACTGGGGGAGATTGGATTCACTTACCCAGGGGGAGGTTCCTGTCTGACCATGGGAAAGAGAACAGCCCAGGAGCAGGAAGTACAGAGAATCAGAGCTCTGTACCTGGGTATGTACTGGGGGAGATTGGATTCACTTACCCAGGGGGAGGTTCCTGTCTGACCATGGGAAAGAGAACAGCCCAGGAGCAGGAAGTACAGAGAATCAGAGCTCTGTACCAGGGTAAGTACTGGGGGAGATTGGATTCACTTACCCAGGGGAGGTTCCTGTCTGACCATGGGAAAGAGAACAGCCCAGGAGCAGGAAGTACAGAGAATCAGAGCTCTGTACCTGGGTAAGTACTGGGGGAGATTGGATTCACTTACCCAGAGGGAGGTTCCTGTCTGACCATGGGAAAGAGAACAGCCCAGGAGCAGGAAGTACAGAGAATCAGAGCTCTGTACCTGGGGAAGTACTGGGGGAGATTGGATTCACTTACCCAGGGGGAGGTTCCTGTCTGACCATGGGAAAGAGAACAGCCCAGGAGCAGGAAGTACAGAGAATCAGAGCTCTGTACCTGGGTAAGTACTGGGGGAGATTGGATTCACTTACCCAGGGGGAGGTTCCTGTCTGACCATGGGAAAGAGAACAGCCCAGGAGCAGGATGTACAGAGAATCAGAGCTCTGTACCTGGGTAAGTACTGGGGGAGTAGATTACTGGAGGGAGGGGTGACCCATTTACCTTGCAGCAGTTATTAACCCTGTTCTATCAAGGGCAAATCAGAATTACAGTCCTACATGAAATATGATTTGCAGCCCCTGGTTATGGGTAGGGGACATTGGGGAGAGGTTGTGCCAGTGGAGCTGATCAGAACAAGAGCAGATTAAGGATCTGATTATGGGAGGCTCAGTCTGAAATCCTTTTAGCAACAAATGTTTGGGCAGAGGAGGCTTCTGGTTCATTTCCAGCACTGGGGGATGATGGACAAAAGCTGCTCTTATTAATATGTCACTCATCTAATTAATCTGAGAGCCACAGGATCCAACTGCACTTCATGTTTATTGGCACCAGAACCCACCAAGGACCCAACTCTTGTATTGGAGCCACAGAGTCATGTTTCACTCGTACTGTCTATAGGAATCAATATGGCACCTCCTCCTCCCATATGTATAAATACAAATATACAGAGAAGGAATGTTCTGGGCACACAATAAGCTATACCCTCATACTGTACTGTCTAAGGGAATCAATATGGCACCTCCTCCTCCCATATGTATAAATACAAATATACAGAGAAGGAATGTTCTGGGCACACAATAAGCTATACCCTCATACTGTACTGTCTAAGGGAATCAATATGGCACCTCCTCCTCCCATATGTATAAATACAAATATACAGAGAAGGAATGTTCTGGGCACACAATAAGCTATACCCTCATACTGTACTGTCTAAGGGAATCAATATGGCACCTCCTCCTCCCATATGTATAAATACAAATATACAGAGAAGGAATGTTCTGGGCACACAATAAGCTATACCCTCATACTGTACTGTCTAAGGGAATCAATATGGCACCTCCTCCTCCCATATGTATAAATACAAATATACAGAGAAGGAATGTTCTGGGCACACAATAAGCTATACCCTCATACTGTACTGTCTAAGGGAATCAATATATTTTGGGGAGTAAGGGCCAATCAGAGCAGCCCATTGGATCATTCTGCAGATGTTATTGAATTGTTTTGGCTGGAGATGGCAGTTGTGCCCTGTGTATGGGACCAGCACCCCCTGTACCTGGCAGTTTATTTTGGCAGAACATTAACACGACGAGGCTCTTGGCTGTAGGGAAACTTATTTGTGAGTCGAGGGGGGACTCTGTCACAATCATCTCATTGATCCCGTCACAACTCCCAGTCCCTCTACCCACCCTGCTCCCCCCAATCTGACTGTGTATTTGGGAACGTTTTTGTTGGGTTTTGATGAGAATCATTAATGTTTGTGCAGTTTATGCTTCAGGGGCCAATTAAATCAATTCACAAATTGGCTCCTGCGGCTCCAACTGTCGCCCAACCTTAGGGGAAATTATCTTGTGCCCCTTAATGTTTGTCCCCTACATTTTTTTTTCTTTGGGAAAACATTGTAATTCTAACCCAAACATGATCCCGAACTTCATTTTCCATTTGCCCTATTTTTGTTCTGGATTTTAGAGCTTTCTCCCTAACATAGAAGCAATTTTAGAATTAAATCAGCTCCGCAGAACAGAAGAACCCCATTTAAAACACAGGTTTATTATAACTGGTCTCTTTACTTCCCCTTTAAGCTGTGAGTTTGGGTGGGTGCACCCCACTATCAAGGGTTGGGAGGGGAGCGTGTGCATAAAATCTTATATAAAGGCATAATTCTTGCAAACACAAAGATTGTAAGCTCTGTGGGTCAGAGACTTCCTTCCTCTTTCTATTTCTGTATATTATTTATTGTCTGGGAATGGAGGATCGAGGGCATAAAACTCATATTTTGGAGCTTTTACAGATTTAACTCTGTCATTTCCAAGCTTTTCGTGTTCTTATATTTACTTCCTACTTTCCAGATTCAATGTTGTAAATCCATTATTCCAGGTTTGGTTTTATGTTGGTTAGTAATGTACTTTATTTGTTCAATAGCTCATCACCCTGTATAATGAACTTATTGTGCATTTATTTATATTAGGGATGCACTGAATCCACTATTTGGGATTCGGCCGAATCTCTGAATCCTTGGTGAAAGATACCGAACTGTATCTAAATCCGAATTTGAATATGCAAATTAGGGTCAGGAAAGGAAAAAGTGGAAAAAAAATATTCTTTTGTGACCAAAAGTCAAATGATTTCTCTACCTGCCTCTAATTTGCATATGCAAATTAGGATTCGGATTTGGCTTGGCCAGGCACAAGGATTTGGCTGAATCCGAATCCTGCTGAAAAAGGCCGAATCCCGAAATGAATCCTGGATTCAGTGCATGTCTAATTTATATATTTGTTTATATTTATATAATACACAAAAGACATGAATATCTTGTAAATTTTATCCTTATAAACGGTGAGTAGTGATGTCATCAGTTATAAATGGTGAGTTCTGATGTCATTTCTGTCACATGACTCACTGAGTCTTGTGTATTATAATAAATAAAGTTGCAAAATATGAGGATATTAGAAGATAACTCTGGTTCCCATAACCTGTATAGAAACACTCAGCCTTCAGCCTCGTACTTTTATATGGTCATGAAACTCCTCAGTAACTTATAGGGGCCGATTCACTAACTTCGAGTGAAGGATTCAAAGTAAAAAAACTTCGAATTTCGAAGTGTTTTTTGGGCTACTTTGACCATCGAATGGGCTACTTCGACCTTCGACTACGACTTTGACTTTGAATCGAAGGATTCGAACTAAAAATCGTTCGACTATTCGACTGTCTCTTTAAGAAAAAACTTCGACCCCCTAGTTCGCCATCTAAAAGCTACCGAAGTCAATGTTAGCCTATGGGGAAGGTCCCCGTAGGCTTTCCTACGTTTTTTTGGTCGAAGGATAATCCTTCGATCGTTGGATTAAAATCCTCCGAATCGTTTGATTCGAAGGATTTCATCGTTTGGTCGAAGGATTATTCCTTCGATCGTTCGATCGAACTATTTGCGCTAAAATCCTTCGACTTCGATATTCGAAGTCGAAGGATTTTGATTCCCAGTCGAATATCGAGGGTTAATTAACCCTAGATATTTGACCCTTGGTGAATCGGCCCCATAATATCCTTATATTTTACAAGAGGGGCTACTTTATTCACTAGATATTTCTATATTTGTTCTATTCTATTGTGATGTCAGCGTCATGGCGTATCTCTTTCATGTTATCGTTGGTTTTAGGGATGCACTGAATCCAGGATTCGGTTTGGGATTCTGCCAGGATTCGGGCCTTTTTCAGCAGGATTTAGATTCGGCCGAATCCTTCTGCCCGGCTGAACTGAATCCGAATCCTGATTTGCATATGCCAATTAGGGGCGGGGAGGGAAATCTCATGACTTTTTGTCACAAAACAAGGAAGTAAAAACGTTTTCCCCTTCCCACCCCTAATTTGCATATGCAAATTAGGATTTGGTTTGGTATTTGGCCGAATCTTTTGCGGAAAATCCAAACTAGTGGATTCGGTGGATCCCTCGTTGGTTTTACTTTATCTGTTTAAAATGAAAAAAACTTTTGTGTTTTAGAAAAACCCAATAAAAAAGATGAGAAGAAAAGAAATGTTTGTCCCATTATTACATTTTATTCCCTGAACTTGCCCCTCGGCAGCGGCTTCTGTTCCCACTGATTCCCCCCCCCCGTTGCAGTACAAACACCTTCCCACTGCCCATAGATTGTGGGGGGGCTGCAGGTTGGCTGATAAATGAGGGGCCCCTGAGGGTCAATAGTCCGTGTGCCAAATGGTGCTGTGAAACAATCCTGGCGCACGGGGGGCACGTTCCATAGGGATATAGAGGGGGGGATATTGTTCCAGCAGTTGGATCATTTTGGTCGAGGTCCCAATATACAAAGTCAAGTCTCATGTGTCAAATCCGTCAGACTCTCGGCCGCTTCCTAATTTGGGTCTGACATCGAGGGCACAGTTTGTTATCCAGCCCCCCCCCCCAGCTGAAATCCTGTGAGTGGAGCCGACCCCTCCCCAGGGCCTTTCCTTCTATTGGATCAATGGACCCCCCCCCATTGTAAACTTGTGGCCCACGTTGTGTCCCAAGGGACAGAGATATTTTGGGCGACAGGTTTGTCCTCAGGAAAGTGTCGGAATGAGTTGGAGTCCGAGGGGATTTGTAGGTGGAACGGGGGGGGGGGGTCTGAGGGCCCCCAGGCATCACAGGGACCTTTAAATACATGAAGGACAATGAGGGGCTTTAGGAGAAGGAGAGAAATATGGAATTGTGCCCCCCCCCAACCCCCGTGTCTCTCATGTGTGCGAGTGGCACCAACACTGAGCTCAGGAGAAAGTATTTAACTTGTACTTACACCCCTAAACATGAAGCCCCCCTAAACTGCCTCCCCACATCTCCTGCCACCCTTAATGCCCCCCTCTAAGCTGTGAGTTTGCGTGGGTTCACCCCAGGGCCACTATGGAAGGTTGGGGGGCATAATTCTTGCATCACTCAAACACAAAGATTGTAAGCTCTGTGGGTCAGAGACTTCCTTTCTGTTTCTCTCTCTGCATATTATTTATGGTCTGACAGCAGCATCACTGGGGGCTCTTCCTCTGCCCAATTACAGCTGAACTATAACTCCCTCCTTCATCCTTTGCTAGAAGGTCTCTGGTAAGCGACTCTTTATTAACAATTCCCCCCCCCCACCCAGCCTTTATATCTCTGTCTAGAAAGGGGTCCCTCATTTTCTGGGGGGAATGATAAGGCTCCTCATTATCAGCCAAGGCAGGGGCGATCCTGGCCCCTCTGCCGCCTGAGGCAGTAGCAGTTGCTGCTGCCCCCCCCCCCCGGAAATTCGCTCTTAAAGTACCAGGAGCAGAATTTTTGCTGCCCCTGGTACCTAGTGTGGCACTGCCGCCTGAGGCGACAGCCTCAACTCACCTCATTGGTGAAGCACCCCTGAGCCAAGGACACGTCTAATTTTAGCCGTCGCACAAGAGGGGCTCCCCCCAACTTCACTTCCTGAACACATTGGATTTCCAACATCTCCTCCTGGGCCCCCCCTGCACTGCTGAACCCCCCCCCCCAGTAATATAAATGTACAACAAGCTCAGGCTATTTATACATTATATTATTTATACATTATATTATTTCTACATTATATTATTTATATATTATATTATTTATCCATTATATTAGTTATACATTATATTATTTATATATTATATTATTTATACATTATATTATTTATACATTATATTATTTCTACATTATATTATTTATATATTATATTATTTATCCATTATATTAGTTATACATTATATTATTTATATATTATATTATTATATTATTATATATTATATTATTTATACATTATATTATTTATACATTATATTATTTATCCATTATATTATTTATCCATTATATTATTTATACGTTATATTATTTATACGTTATATTATTTATATATTATATTATTTCTACATTATATTATTTATATATTATATTATTTCTACATTATATTATTTATATATTATATTATTTCTACATTATATTATTTATACATTATATTATTTATCCTTTATATTATTTATCCATTATATTATTTATACATTATATTATTTATACGTTATATTATTTATACGTTATATTATTTATCCATTATATTATTTATATATTATATTATTTATACATTATATTATTTATACATTATATTATTTATACATTATATTATCTATACATTATATTATTTATCCGTTATATTATTTATCCGTTATATTATTTATACGTTATATTATTTATACGTTATATTATTTATCCATTATATTATTTATCCATTATATTATTTATACATTATATTATTTATCCATTATATTATTTATACATTATATTTTTTATACATTATATTATTTATACATTATATTATTTATCCATTATATTATTTATCCATTATATTTTTTATACATTATATTATTTCTATATTATATTATTTATCCGTTATATTATTTATACATTATATTATTTATATATTATATTATTTATCCATTATATTATTTCTACATTATATTATTTATCCATTATATTATTTATATATTGTATTTTTTATACATTATATTATTTATATATTATATTATTTATACATTATATTATTTGTACATTATATTATTTATATATTATATTATTTATCCATTATATTATTTATATATTATATTATTTATACATTATATTATTTATACATTATATTATTTATACATTACATTATTTATACATTATATTATTTATACATTATATTATTTGTACATTATATTATTTATATATTATATTATTTATCCATTATATTATTATATATTATATTATTTATACATTATATAATTTATACATTATATTATTTCTACATTATATTATTTATACATTATATTATTTATATATTATATTATTTATCCATTATATTATTTCTACATTATATTATTTATACATTATATTATTTATCCATTATATTATTTATCCATTATATTATTTATACATTATATTATTTATACATTATATTATTTATCCATTATATTATTTATCCATTATATTATTTATACATTATATTATTTATACATTATATTATTTATACATTATATTATTTATACATTATATTTAAATTATATTATTTATATATTATATCAACCTGTGCCAAAAAGAATTAGAACTGGTCCAGCCCAGAGCCCAGGAGTTGCCAATTCAGTTTAATGTCCCTCAGTGTAACGGACTGTCAGTAATTACCCTCCTCAGTGTAACAGGGCCGGGGGCAGACACATCTGGGCGGGGGGGGGGGGGGGTTAGTGGCTACTGGAAATCTCCCCCCAGTGCCCCAGGCAACCCGGCCGCCACATCACACCCACTCCCCGCGGGACCAAGTGCAAATGAGGAGCCACCCAGGCACCTGTCACTATTGCCGACCCCTAGTTCCACTCCTGTCACCCACCAAGGGGAGGAGCCACAGAAATGCCCACCTAATGGAATTACCTCTTGGAACACCCCTGTGTGACCCCCTGTATCTGATTGGCCTGGAAATTACCTGAGTATCTCCTACTACTAATGGGGCACCTAAATTATCCAACCTTAATATCCTACCAGCCCCCTCCCACACAAATGTCTCTTTCCCTCTCCCCGGGGTGAGGCTGCCCCAGGTACGTGTTACACAAATACAGGTGAGTGTTACACAAATACAGGCGAGTGTTACACAAATACAGGTGAGTGTTACACAAATACAGGCGAGTGTTACACAAATACAGGTGAGTGTTACACAAATACAGGTGAGTGTTACACAAATACAGGCGAGTGTTACACAAATACAGGTGAGTGTTACACAAATACAGGTGAGTGTTACACAAATACAGGCGAGTGTTACACAAATACAGGTGAGTGTTACACAAATACAGGTGAGTGTTACACAAATACAGGTGAGTGTTACACAGGTACAGGTGAGTGTTACACAAATACAGGTGAGTGTTACACAAATACAGGCGAGTGTTACACAAATACAGGCGAGTGTTACACAGGTACAGGTGAGTGTTACACAAATACAGGTGAGTGTTACACAAATACAGGCGAGTGTTACACAGGTACAGGTGAGTGTTACACAAATACAGGCGAGTGTTACACAAATACAGGCGAGTGTTACACAAATACAGGTGAGTGTTACACAAATACAGGTGAGTGTTACACAAATACAGGTGAGTGTTACACAAATACAGGTGAGTGTTACACAGGTACAGGTGAGTGTTACACAAATACAGGCGAGTGTTACACAAATACAGGCGAGTGTTACACAAATACAGGTGAGTGTTACACAAATACAGGTGAGTGTTACACAAATACAGGCGAGTGTTACACAAATACAGGTGAGTGTTACACAAATACAGGTGAGTGTTACACAAATACAGGTGAGTGTTACACAAATACAGGTGAGTGTTACACAGGTACAGGTGAGTGTTACACAAATACAGGTGAGTGTTACACAAATACAGGCGAGTGTTACACAAATACAGGCGAGTGTTACACAGGTACAGGTGAGTGTTACACAAATACAGGTGAGTGTTACACAAATACAGGCGAGTGTTACACAGGTACAGGTGAGTGTTACACAAATACAGGCGAGTGTTACACAAATACAGGCGAGTGTTACACAAATACAGGTGAGTGTTACACAAATACAGGTGAGTGTTACACAAATACAGGTGAGTGTTACACAAATACAGGTGAGTGTTACACAGGTACAGGTGAGTGTTACACAAATACAGGCGAGTGTTACACAAATACAGGCGAGTGTTACACAAATACAGGTGAGTGTTACACAAATACAGGTGAGTGTTACACAAATACAGGCGAGTGTTACACAAATACAGGTGAGTGTTACACAGATACAGGTGAGTGTTACACAGATACAGGTGAGTGTTACACAAATACAGGTGAGTGTTACACAAATACAGGTGAGTGTTACACAAATACAGGTGAGTGTTACACAAATATAGGTGAGTGTTACACAGATACAGGTGAGTGTTACACAGATACAGGTGAGTGTTACACAAATATAGGTGAGTGTTACACAGATACAGGTGAGTGTTACACAAATACAGGTGAGTGTTACACAAATATAGGTGAGTGTTACACAGATACAGGTGAGTGTTACACAAATACAGGTGAGTGTTACACAAATACAGGTGAGTGTTACACAAATATAGGTGAGTGTTACACAGATACAGGTGAGTGTTACACAGATACAGGTGAGTGTTAGAATAAATTAACTAAATGCCCCTAAACTTTCCCTTTAACCATCCCAAGCTCAAATAGTTGAGACACCCAAGTGAGTTGGGGGGGATAAAGAATATGAATGGGGGGGGGGCATTTCTGGAAAAACTTCAAAATGAGACAATTTTCGGAGTTTTGGCAGAAATGTCAGTGAAATGAGATTGAGATGATTAATATGGGGGCCATTAGTGCTGAGTTATGTGATTATGCCCCTAATCCTGAGCCACGAGCCAAATGCCCCCCTGTCCCTGTATGAGGGGGTCGCGCTGAGAGACGGGGTCTGCTAATATGTCTGACCCATTCCTTCCACTCACATTTCACCTTCCCTACACTTTCCCTGGAATCTGAGCGGAGCCGTTTAGTGGGAATTAATCAAAGTCAGGGCAAAAATAGCCCCCGGCCCCTCTGAGCTGCTTCTCCTGGGGGTAATTAGGGGGCTGATGTCCTGCTGACAAGACTGATAATTAGACATTTGTTCCGATTAATGAGCTCGGCCCCCGTGTTACTCCGGCTGCTGAGTTGTCAGTTTGTGCCCAGGAGCCAAATGTCAGCACAGGGGGGGGAGACTCGATCCTTCCACAATGTTACCCCCCGAAATGTCATTTTATTGTCATATAACAAAATAAATCCCCATTTCCTCCCAGCGATTCTGTAACTGTCCCACGTGACCCACATTAACCTCAATATAAACCCAAATATATGAACCAACGATCAGCTGATCCGACTCCCCAATATCCATTCATTTCTCTTCTCTGCACTGCTGCTTCTGACTCCTGATACAACTTCCCAATATCCATTCATTCCTCATTCTCACTGGGTTTATAGTTCTGTGTAACTGTCATTGTGTCTGTCCCTTTCTCTGCACTGCTGCTTCTGACTCCTGATACAACTTCCCAATATCCATTCATTCCTCATTCTCACTGGGTTTATAGTTCTGTGTAACTGTCATTGTGTCTGTCTCTTTCACTGCACTGCTGCTTCTGACTCCTGATACAACTTCCCAATATCCATTCATTCCTCATTCTCACTGGGTTTATGGTTCTGTGTAACTGTCATTGTGTCTGTCCCTTTCTCTTCTCTGCACTGCTGCTTCTGACTCCTGATACAACTTCCCAATATCCATTCATTCCTCATTCTCACTGGGTTTATAGTTCTGTGTAACTGTCATTGTGTCTGTCCCTTTCTCTGCACTGCTGCTTCTGACTCCTGATACAACTTCCCAATATCCATTCATTCCTCATTCTCACTGGGTTTATAGTTCTGTGTAACTGTCATTGTGTCTGTCCCTTTCTCTTCTCTTCTCTGCACTGCTGCTTCTGACTCCTGATACAACTTCCCAATATCCATTCATTCCTCATTCTCACTGGGTTTATAGTTCTGTGTAACTGTCATTGTGTCTGTCCCTTTCTCTTCTCTGCACTGCTGCTTCTGACTCCTGATACAACTTCCCAATATCCATTCATTCCTCATTCTCACTGGGTTTATAGTTCTGTGTAACTGTCATTGTGTCTGTCCCTTTCTCTGCACTGCTGCTTCTGACTCCTGATACAACTTCCCAATATCCATTCATTCCTCATTCTCACTGGGTTTATAGTTCTGTGTAACTGTCATTGTGTCTGTCTCTTTCACTGCACTGCTGCTTCTGACTCCTGATACAACTTCCCAATATCCATTCATTCCTCATTCTCACTGGGTTTATGGTTCTGTGTAACTGTCATTGTGTCTGTCCCTTTCTCTTCTCTGCACTGCTGCTTCTGACTCCTGATACAACTTCCCAATATCCATTCATTCCTCATTCTCACTGGGTTTATAGTTCTGTGTAACTGTCATTGTGTCTGTCCCTTTCTCTGCACTGCTGCTTCTGACTCCTGATACAACTTCCCAATATCCATTCATTCCTCATTCTCACTGGGTTTATAGTTCTGTGTAACTGTCATTGTGTCTGTCCCTTTCTCTTCTCTGCACTGCTGCTTCTGACTCCTGATACAACTTCCCAATATCCATTCATTCCTCATTCTCACTGGGTTTATAGTTCTGTGTAACTGTCATTTTGTCTGTCCCTTTCTCTGCACTGCTGCTTCTGACTCCTGATACAACTTCCCAATATCCATTCATTCCTCATTCTCACTGGGTTTATAGTTCTGTGTAACTGTCATTGTGTCTGTCCCTTTCTCTGCACTGCTGCCTCTGACTCCTGATACAACTTCCCAATATCCATTCATTCCTCATTCTCACTGGGTTTATAGTTCTGTGTAACTGTCATTGTGTCTGTCCCTTTCTCTTCTCTGCACTGCTGCTTCTGACTCCTGATACAACTTCCCAATATCCATTCATTCCTCATTCTCACTGGGTTTATAGTTCTGTGTAACTGTCATTGTGTCTGTCCCTTTCTCTGCACTGCTGCTTCTGACTCCTGATACAACTTCCCAATATCCATTCATTCCTCATTCTCACTGGGTTTATAGTTCTGTGTAACTGTCATTGTGTCTGTCCCTTTCTCTTCTCTGCACTGCTGCTTCTGACTCCTGATACAACTTCCCAATATCCATTCATTCCTCATTCTCACTGGGTTTATAGTTCTGTGTAACTGTCATTGTGTCTGTCCCTTTCTCTGCACTGCTGCTTCTGACTCCTGATACAACTTCCCAATATCCATTCATTCCTCATTCTCACTGGGTTTATAGTTCTGTGTAACTGTCACTGTGTCTGTCCCTTTCTCTGCACTGCTGCTTCTGACTCCTGATACAACTTCCCAATATCCATTCATTCCTCATTCTCACTGGGTTTATAGTTAAATGTAATTATTTGTTTGTTCATCCCTATTCTGACTCCACATAGAAGTGAAACAAAATAGCAGCAGTCAGTTTTGCTCCAGTACCCATAATGCCTTGCATGTGCTGTGACGCCCCTGTGCAGATGAACTGAGGGAGTTTGGACAAGAAAAAAGTTCACTATTGGCATATTCTTTATGAATAATTTTATGTTTTTTTTATGTTATATTTGCTTTGCTCCATTGTAATTCAGTGAATCTTCATTCTATGGGGAAATATTACTTTATTTGGGGAAACATGATGTGAGCAGACGAGGTTTAGCTTTGAATATTTCCAATCAACCGAAACAAGATTCTTGGTATTTATCCCTGTCTACTACTCATAACTGCCAAATTGTCCCTGTATTTATCTGCTGTGTGTTCTGGGGTATTATACATGGAATTGACACTGTATTTATCTGCTGTGTGTTCTGGGTATTATACATGGAATTGGTCCTGTATTTATCTGCTGTGGGTTCTGGGTATTATACATGGAATTGGCCCTGTATTTATCCTGCTGTGTGTTCTGGGGTATTATACATGGAATTGGTCCTGTATTTATCTGCTGTGTGTTCTGGGTATTATACATGGAATTGGCCCTGTATTTATCCTGCTGTGTGTTCTGGGTATTATACATGGAATTGGCACTGTATTTATCTGCTGTGTGTTCTGGGTATTATACATGGAATTGGCCCTGTATTTATCCTGCTGTGGGTTCTCGGGTATTATACATGGAATTGGCCCTGTATTTATCTGCTGTGTGTTCTGGGGTATTATACATGGAATTGGCACTGTATTTATCCTGCTGTGTGTTCTGGGGTATTATACATGGAATTGGTCCTGTATTTATCTGCTGTGTGTTCTGGGGTATTATATATGGAATTGAAACTGTATTTATCTGCTGTGTGTTCTGGGTATTATACATGGAATTGGTCCTGTATTTATCTGCTGTGTGTTCTGGGTATTATACATGGAATTGGTCCTGTATTTATCTGCTGTGTGTTCTGGGGTATTATACATGGAATTGGTCCTGTATTTATCTGCTGTGTGTTCTGGGTATTATACATGGAATTGGCACTGTATTTATCTGCTGTGTGTTCTGGGTATTATACATGGAATTGGCCCTGTATTTATCTGCTGTGTGTTCTGGGTATTATACATGGAATTGGTACTGTATTTATCTGCTGTGTGTTCTGGGTATTATACATGGAATTGGCACTGTATTTATCTGCTGTGTGTTCTGGGTATTATACATGGAATTGGCCCTGTATTTATCCTGCTGTGTGTTCTGGGTATTATACATGGAATTGGCACTGTATTTATCTGCTGTGTGTTCTGGGTATTATACATGGAATTGGCCCTGTATTTATCCTGCTGTGTGTTCTGGGTATTATACATGGAATTGGTCCTGTATTTATCTGCTGTGTGTTCTGGGTATTATACATGGAATTGGTACTGTATTTATCTGCTGTGTGTTCTGGGTATTATACATGGAATTGGCCCTGTATTTATCCTGCTGTGTGTTCTGGGTATTATACGTGGAATTGGGCCTGTATTTATCCTGCTGTGTGTTCTGGGGTATTATACATGGAATTGGTCCTCTATTTATCTGCTGTGTGTTCTGGGGTATTATACATGGAATTGGTCCTCTATTTATCTGCTGTGTGTTCTGGGGTATTATACATGGAATTGGTCCTGTATTTATCTGCTGTGAGTTCTGGGGTATTATACATGGAATTGGTCCTCTATTTATCTGCTGTGTGTTCTGGGGTATTATACATGGAATTGGGCCTGTATTTATCCTGCTGTGTGTTCTGGGGTATTATACATGGAATTGGTCCTCTATTTATCTGCTGTGTGTTCTGGGGTATTATACATGGAATTGGTACTGTATTTATCTGCTGTGTGTTCTGGGGTATTATACATGGAATTGGTCCTCTATTTATCTGCTGTGTGTTCTGGGGTATTATACATGGAATTGGGCCTGTATTTATCCTGCTGTGTGTTCTGGGGTATTATACATGGAATTGGTCCTGTATTTATCTGCTGTGGGTTCTGGGGTATTATACATGGAATTGGTCCTGTATTTATCTGCTGTGGGTTCTGGGGTATTATACATGGAATTGGCACTGTATTTATCTGCTGTGTGTTCTGGGTATTATACATGGAATTGGCCCTGTATTTATCCTGCTGTGTGTTCTGGGGTATTATACATGGAATTGGCCCTGTATTTATCTGCTGTGTGTTCTGGGGTATTATACATGGAATTGGTCCTGTATTTATCTGCTGTGTGTTCTGGGGTATTATACATGGAATTGGCCCTGTATTTATCTGCTGTGTGTTCTGGGGTATTATACATGGAATTGGCCCTGTATTTATCCTGCTGTGTGTTCTGGGGTATTATACATGGAATTGGCCCTGTATTTATCTGCTGTGTGTTCTGGGGTATTATACATGGAATTGGTCCTGTATTTATCTGCTGTGGGTTCTGGGGTATTATACATGGAATTGGCCCTGTATTTATCTGCTGTGTGTTCTGGGGTATTATACATGGAATTGGCACTGTATTTATCTACTGTGTGTTCTGGGGTATTATACATGGAATTGGCCCTGTATTTATCCTGCTGTGTGTTCTGGGTATTATACATGGAATTGGTCCTGTATTTATCTGCTGTGGGTTCTGGGGTATTATACATGGAATTGGCACTGTATTTATCTGCTGTGTGTTCTGGGGTATTATACATGGAATTGGCACTGTATTTATCCTGCTGTGTGTTCTGGGTATTATACATGGAATTGGTCCTGTATTTATCTGCTGTGGGTTCTGGGGTATTATACATGGAATTGGCACTGTATTTATCTGCTGTGGGTTCTGGGGTATTATACATGGAATTGGCCCTGTATTTATCTGCTGTGTGTTCTGGGGTATTATACATGGAATTGGCCCTGTATTTATCCTGCTGTGTGTTCTGGGTATTATACATGGAATTGGGCCTGTATTTATCCTGCTGTGTGTTCTGGGGTATTATACATGGAATTGGTACTGTATTTATCTGCTGTGTGTTCTGGGGTATTATACATGGAATTGGTCCTGTATTTATCCTGCTGTGTGTTCTGGGGTATTATACATGGAATTGGTCCTCTATTTATCTGCTGTGTGTTCTGGGGTATTATACATGGAATTGGTCCTCTATTTATCTGCTGTGTGTTCTGGGGTATTATACATGGAATTGGTCCTCTATTTATCTGCTGTGTGTTCTGGGGTATTATACATGGTATTGGGCCTGTATTTATCCTGCTGTGTGTTCTGGGGTATTATACATGGAATTGGTCCTGTATTTATCTGCTGTGTGTTCTGGGGTATTATACATGGAATTGGCACTGTATTTATCCTGCTGTGTGTTCTGGGGTATTATACATGGAATTGGCACTGTATTTATCTGCTGTGTGTTCTGGGGTATTATACATGGAATTGGCCCTGTATTTATCTACTGTGTGTTCTGGGGTATTATACATGGAATTGGCCCTGTATTTATCTGCTGTGTGTTCTGGGGTATTATACATGGAATTGGTCCTGTATTTATCTGCTGTGGGTTCTGGGGTATTATACATGGAATTGGCCCTGTATTTATCTGCTGTGTGTTCTGGGGTATTATACATGGAATTGGCACTGTATTTATCTGCTGTGGGTTCTGGGGTATTATACATGGAATTGGCCCTGTATTTATCTGCTGTGTGTTCTGGGGTATTATACATGGAATTGGTACTGTATTTATCCTGCTGTGGGTTCTGGGTATGATACATGGAATTGGGCCTGTATTTATCTGCTGTGTGTTCTGGGGTATTATACATGGAATTGGGCCTGTATTTATCCTGCTGTGTGTTCTGGGGTATTATACATGGAATTGGCACTGTATTTATCTGCTGTGTGTTCTGGGTATTATACATGGAATTGGCACTGTATTTATCTGCTGTGTGTTCTGGGTATTATACATGGAATTGGCCCTGTATTTATCTGCTGTGTGTTCTGGGGTATTATACATGGAATTGGCCCTTTATTTATCCTGCTGTGTGTTCTGGGGTATTATACATGGAATTGGCCCTGTATTTATCCTGCTGTGTGTTCTGGGGTATTATACATGGAATTGGCACTGTATTTATCTGCTGTGTGTTCTGGGGTATTATACATGGAATTGACACTGTATTTATCCTCCCCTGTGTTCTGGGGTATTATACATGGAATCAGCCCACCAGGAGTTTCAGAGCCTATAATGTGTAACAGACACCAGTGTCATGGCTCCAAACCTTCTGCATTTCGAGGGTACCCCATTTCCCTAGTCTCTGGGTAGGACACATTAAGGGGCACATTTACTATGGGTCGAATATCGAGGGTTAATTAACCCTCGTTATTCGACCAGGATATCGAAGTCGAACGATTTAGCGCTAATACTTCGATCGAACGATCGAAGGATTATTCGTTCGATCGAACGATTAAATCCTTCGAATCGAACGATTCGAAGGATTTTAATCGTTCGATTGAACGAATATCCTTCGATCAAAAAAACATTGGCAAGCCTATGGGGACCTTCCCCATAGGCTAACATTGAGTTCGGTAGCTTTTAGCTGCCGAACTAGGGGGTCGAAGTTTTTCTTAAAGAGACAGTACTTCGATTATCGAACGATCGAATAGTCGAACGATTTTTAGTTCGAATAGTTCGATTCGTAGTCGAAGGTCGAACTAGCCCATTCGATGGTTGAAGTAGCCAAAAAAACACTTCGAAATTCGAAGTTTTTTTTATTCGAATCCTTCACTCGAGCTTTGTAAATGCTAATTGTAAGTTAAAGGCCTAATGAGCTGCTCTCATCAAGGGAAGTTGGTCACGGAGGAACTATTTGGCATGAACTTATTTTATCATCTATGAACATATTATCCCTTCATTAAATAAAGGATATAAATAAATATTTTGCAGATATAAATGGAAGCAGGGAAATGACCATGAATGTTTGGCTGCTCCCAGGTATTGCTGACACCTCAGTCTGGGTATATAGACACTCAATACCAAATTCCTTTTAGGTTACAGGATAATCCATCACCAGGAATTCTATATTTCTGACTGTTGTCGCCGGCATTTCTGAGAAACAAGACTGGGCATCGGGTTGCTGCTATTTCATATCATGACTTTCATAGATGACTTTCCTGAACTTTGCAATGGACCCTGAAGAGATGGACCTGGACATCTTGTGTTCTTAGTGATCCTTATAGTTGGGATTCGGAAGTCTTAAAACGTCTTTCTTTGACATGTGTGGTGTCATCACTAGGGGCAAATTGTCACTTGCTGGGCCTGCAATTTGTTCAACCACTACGACCAATCCACATTTGCCTCTTCAAGACTTCTAGTCACATAAAGACTTCTCTAAGCCTCATTATCACCCCATTCCTGAAAGATCAACTGTGGGGGATACAAATAAGAGCAATTGCCAGGGCTCAGCATTAAAGCAGTTGTAGATAGAAGACATAGAAAGCAATTCCATGTCTATTAGAGACCGGTAGAGATGGTAGGTCAAAATGGAGGCAGTGGGGCAGTATGGTGACAAACAACAAGATGGAGGCAATAGGACAAGATGGAGACAGTAGGGCACGTTGTAGACAGTTGGGCAAGATGGAGACAGTAAGGCAATATAGAAACAGTAGGGTGAGATGAAAATAGTAGGGCAAGATGGAGAACGTTGGTCAATATGGAGACAGCAGGGCAAAATGGAGACAGTAGGATAAGATGGAGACAGTAGGACAAGATGGAGACAGTAGGACAAGAGGGAGACAGTAGAACAAGATGGAGACAGTAGGGCAAGATGAATACAGTAAGACAAGATGGAGACAGTAGGGCAAGATGGAGACAGTAGGACAAGATGGAGACAGTAGGACAAGATGGAGACATAGTAACATAGTAAGTAAGGTTGAAAAAAGATACATGTCCATCAAGTTCAACCTTTTTTTTTATTATATCTGCACAACTGCCAGTTGATCCAGAGGAAGACAGTAGTACAAGATGGTGACAAAAGGACAAAATGCCGACAAAACAGAAACTATTTATATGGAGCAAAACTTCCAGCTCCTCCAAAAACTGGAGGATATCGGTGGTGGTATGGGGATGTCAATGTTATGTAATAAATGGGACAACTGAGCAGTCTTTTAGGGAGAAGAGTTCTTGGACTTTACTAAAGAGAATATTTGGTGAGAGGAACAAGGAAGGGTGGGAAAACTCTGTTATTAGTATCACTAGGTCCATGCAAAGCTGAAGGTTCCAAATGAAGCAGAACAAGGATGTGGCTACAGGTTGGCCTAATTTTGTAAATGGCTACAGGTGAGGCTAAATGTATAAATATTCCTGTACTGTTTGTGGTTCCAATATTTCAGAACATCTAACAGGGTGATGACCATGTTGATATTCTCCTCCCGTGCTCACATTCCATCCAGACACTCACAGCCTGATGCAATACATCACTCCCCTGTTAGGACTTCTCCAACGGACTTGGCGCCACTACAAATAAACCCCTGGAATCTGACCAAAGTGCTTTTAGCAAATTCCTTTCCCCCTTTGCATTTGGTGCTGCCGCCCGCACTGAAATGAATCAAATTTAGCTGAGTCCTTCACCTGTCGGCTCCTTTCTCTCCCTGACAATATTACTATATAATACACAAGAGCCATGAATATCCTGTGAAATATATCCTTAAAACGGTGCTTAGTGATGTCATCAGTTATTGTGATGTGATGTCATTTCTGTCACATGAATCACTGAAACATGTTTAATATAATAAATGGAGTACCCCATTTTGAAAAGGATGAGGATATTAGAAGTCACCTCAGCCTTCAACCTCCCAGATACTGGTGTGACTGAGCATTACAGACTCTGCAGGGTCCCATTATCTACATGAAGTAGGACTGTTAAGCTTATTGCCCTTCAGATGATAACAGATGTTGAGAGAGACGGTTGCATTGAAATAAACTGTTATTTTCACTTTGTCCTGTTGTGTCCATCTTATCATACTGGTTCCACTTTGCCTTACTGTTTCTACCTTATCCTACTGTCCTTACCTTGTACTACTGTCTCCATCTTGTACTACTGTCTCCATCTTGTCCTACAATATTCATCTACCCTATTGTCTCCATTTCGCCCTATTGTCTCCATCTTGTCCTACTGTCTCCATCTTGTCCTATTGTCTCCATCTTGTCCTACTGTCGCCATCTTGCCCTACTGTCTACATCTTGCCCTACTGTCTCCATCTTTTCCTACAATCTTCATCTTACCCTAATGTCTCCATTTCGTCCTACTGTCTTCATCTTACCCTACTTTTACTATCTTGCCTAACTTTCTCCATCTTGCCCTACTGTCTTAATATTGCTCTACTGTCTCCATCTTGCCCTACTGTTCCCATCTTCTCCTACAGTTTCCACAGTGTTACAATTTTTTAATCCGCTTCTACTGTCTCCAGCTTGCACTACTGTTTCCATCTAGCCCTACTGTTTCTAGCTTGTCCTAGTCTCTATTTTGCTCTACTGTCTCCATCTTACCCTACTGTCTACATCTTGCCCTACTGTCTCCATCTTATCCTACAGTCTCCATCTTGTCCTACAATCTTTATCATTTCGCCCTGCTGTCTCCATCTTCTCCTGCTGTCTCCATCTTACCCTTCTGTCATCATTTTGCCCTACTGTCTCCATCTTGTCCTACAATCTTCATCTACCCTACTGTCTCCATTTTGCCCTACTGTCTCCAACTTGTCCTACTGTCTCCATCTTGTCCTACTGTCTCCATCTTACCTTACTGTCTCCATTTTGCCCTACTGTCTCCATCTTGTCCTACAATCTTCATCTTACCCTACTGTCTCCGTTTCACCCTATTGTCTCCATCTTGTCCTACTGTCTCTATTTTGCCCTGCTGTCTCCATCTTGTCCTACTGTCGCCATCTTGCCCTACTGTCTACATTTTGCCCTACTGTCTCCATCTTGTTCCAACAATCTTCATCTTACCCTACTGTCTCCATTTCGCCCTACTGTCTTCATCTTACCCTACTTTTACTATCTTGCCTAATTTTCTCCATCTTGCCCTACTGTCTTAATATTGCTCTACTGTCGCGATCTTGCCCTACTGTTTCCATCTTCTCCTACAGTTTCCACAGTGTTCCAGTGTTTTAATATGCTTCTACTATCTCCAGCTTGCACTAATGTTTCCATCTAGCCCTACTGTTTCCAGCTTGTCCTATTGTCTCTATTTTGCTCTACTGTCTCCATCTTGAATGAATGTCTAAATCTTGCTCTACTGTCTCCATCTTGTCCTACCATCTCCATCTTGTTCTACCGTCTCCATCTTGTCCTACTGTCTCCATCTTGTCCTACTGTCTCCATCTTGTCCTACTGTCTCCATCTTACCCTATGGTCTTCATCTTGCGCTACTGTCTTCATCTTGCTCTACTCTTACTATCTTGCTATACTTTCTCCATCTTGCCCTACTGTCTCAATATTGCCCTACAGTTTCCACTGTGTTCCAATGTTTTAATCCTCTTCCAACGTCTCCATATTGCCTGACCTTTAATAAAGCCCTGGAGGTTGTCAGGCTTGATATTAATGATTTACATTTTTCACACAGATGGAGGTCCCAGTTTTCCAGCATCACTCAGCCCTAACATCGCCCACCAACATTCCAGTAAAGGGATTAACTGAGTTATCCAACGGGACAGATCAGTAGGACACTGAGACCTTGTTATTATTTATTAAGCCTGCTAGTTGGTTAATTAACCAAGATTCCCTTAGATCTTCAGCTCCTCATGTAATTGGAACCCACTGACACCCACCCACACTGCCCACAGCGACTGGAATAAAATCATTCTTTCCTGTAGGATGGACAAAAAGTCCCCAACACAGCGAGTTCAAACTTGCCTGATTATTTTGGGGAAACAAATTCTGGTGTCATCACACAGTGTTTTTGTTAAGAACCAAGAGGTCATTGGTGATATTATCCCAATTTACTGTCCTTGCACCCAAGCCCTGTCTCCAAAGAATTTTCTTTAGCCCATAGACTTCCTGTGAATCATAAGAACAAGTGATACATCAGTGTCATTTCATCCATTTAATATTCCTTATAACTACCCCCCCACACACACATTTGTGTGCAGGTCTGGTACTTTTTTTCTTTAATATAGAACTGCCTATGGTGTCTTCTGCTGACTTAGTGCTGATGTCTCCTGATCTGTCATCTGCCCATAGCTTCCCTGATCCCAGAGTCTCTCCCACATGCTTGCACTCTGGAGCAGCAGTGACTGCAGCAATGTGTCATGATGTCATGAGTCTCACACTATGGCAAGATGGAGACCGTAGGACAAGATGGAGACAGTAGAACCAGATGGAGACAGTAGGACAAGATGAGGACAGTAGGACAAGATGGAGACAGTAGGACAAGATGGAGACAGTAGGGCAAGATTGGGACAGTAGGACAAGATGGAGACAGTAGGACAAGATGGAGACAGTAGGGCAAGATTGGGACAGTAGGACAAGATGGAGACAGTAGGACAAGATGGAGACAGTAGGGCAAGATGGGGACAGTAGGACAAGATGGAGACAGTAGGCCAAGATGGAGACAGTAGGGCAAGATGGGGACAGTAGGACAAAATGGAGACAGTAAGACAAGATGGAGACAGTAGGGCAAGATGGAGACAGTAGGATAAGATGGGGACAGTAGGGCAAGATGGAGACAGTAGGACAAGATGGAGATAGTTGGGCAAGATGGGGACAGTAGGACAAGATGGAGACAGTAGGGCAAGATGGAGACAGTAGGACAAGATGGAGACAGTAGGGCAAGATGGGGACAGTAGGACCAGATGGAGACAGTAGGACAAGATGGAGACAGTAGGGCAAGATGGGGACAGTAGGACAAGATGGAGACAGTAGGGCAAGATGGAGACAGTAGGGCAAGATGGGGACAGTAGGACAAGATGGAGACAGTAAGACAAGATGGAGACAGTAGGGCAAGATGGAGACAGTAGGGCAAGATGGAGACAGTAGGACAAGATGAAGACAGTAGTGCAAGATGGAGACAGTAGGACGAGATGGAGACAGTAGAACAAGATGGAGACAGAAGGGCAAGATGGAGAGAGTAGGACAAGATGGAAACAGAAAGTCAAGATGGAGACAGTAGGACAAGATGGAGACAGTAGGGCAAGATGGAGAGAGTAGGACGAGATGGAAACAGAAAGTCAAGATGGAGACAGTAGGACAAGATGGAGACACAAGGACAAGATGGAGACACAAGGGCAAGATGGAGACAGTAGGGCAAGATGGAGACAGTAGGGCAAGATGGAGACAGTAGGGCAAGACAGAGACAGTAGAGCAAGACGGAGACAGTAGAGCAAGATGGAGAAAGTTAGGCAAGATAGTAAAAGTAGGGTAAGATGGAGACAGTAGGACAAGATGGAGACAGTAGGACAATATGGAGATAGTAGGGCAAGATGGAGACAGTAGGACAAGATGAAGACAGTAGGACAAGATGGAGACAGTAGGACAAGATGGAGACAGTAGGGCAAGATGGAGACAGTAGGACAAGATGAAGACAGTAGTGCAAGATGGAGACAGTAGGACTAGATGGAGACAGTAGAACAAGATGGAGACAGAAGGGCAAGATGGAGAGAGTAGGACAAGATGGAAACAGAAAGTCAAGATGGAGACAGTAGGACAAGATGGAGACAGTAGGGCAAGATGGAGAGAGTAGGACAAGATGGAAACAGAAAGTCAAGATGGAGACAGTAGGACAAGATGGAGACACAAGGACAAGATGGAGACACAAGGGCAAGATGGAGACAGTAGGGCAAGATGGAGACAGTAGGGCAAGATGGAGACAGTAGGGCAAGACAGAGACAGTAGAGCAAGACGGAGACAGTAGAAGAGGATTAAAACATTGTTCCACAAATCTGTGGAAACTGTAGGGCAAGATGGGAACAGTAGGGCAATAAGGAGACAGTAGAGCAAAATTGAGACAGTACGGCAAGATGGAGAAAGTTAGGCAAGATGGAGACAGTAGGGTAAGATAGTAAAAGTAGGGTAAGATGAAGAGAGTAGGACAAGATGGAGACAGTATGACAAGATGGAAACAGTAGGGCAAGATGGAGACATTAGATCAAGATGTAGACAGTAGGACAAGATGGAGAAAGTAGGGCAAGATGGAGACAGTAGTACAAGATGGAGACAGTAGGGCAAGATGGATAAAGTAGGTCACGATGGAGACAGTAGGACAAGATGGAGACAGTAGTACAAGATGGAGACAGTAGGGCAAGATGGAGACATTAGGACAATATGGAGACAGTAAGTTAAGATGGAGACAGAATATAATGGACAAGATGGAGACAGTAGGACAAGATGGAGACAGTAGGGCAAGATGGAGACAGTAGGTCAAGATGGAGAGTGTAGGACAAGATGGAAAGAGTAGGGCAAGATGGAGACAGTATTGCAAGGTGGAGACAGTAGGACAAATGTAGACATTAAGGCAAGATAGAGACAGTAGGAAAAAATGGAAAGAGTAGGGTAAGATGGAGACAGTAGGTCAAGATGGAGACATTGGGACAATATGGAGACAATACGTTAAGATGGAGACAGAATATAATGGAGACAGTAGATCATGATGGAAACAGTTAGAGAAGATGGGATCAATACTTGAAGATGGGGACAGTAGAAACATATGGATATAGGAAGGCAAGTTCGGTCCAGCAGGGTAAGAAAGAGACAGTAGGAGAAGATGGAGACAGTATAAACAGTTAGATGGTTAGATGAGATCCAACTATCACCCACATTTACATGCAATAACCAGTGAGTAAAGCATTTCCTAGTGGTAGCAGGTGCTTTGAGTTGATCAGTGTGATTCCCTTTGCCCGTCACTATCATGATGTTGGCAGACTCCTTTAAGTCAATGTAATGAAAGGCCGTGACAGTGAAAGGGACACGCGTCACCCCCATAGAGAGATTAATGGCCATATGGTGACACTTCCCAGCAGGTTCCTGGGGGCCACACTTTAGGATTACGGAATGTGAGGCAACATGATCCCTATAGAAATGTAAGAGTTGGCCTGAAATCATGGATATCACACGTACCTTAGCCCTCCTGTATTACTGGTCATTCCTCATGTGCCCCGGGGAGACGTTGGCTCAAGTGAAATCACGTTCAATGGTGATGGGAGTTATTTACTGTTCTATGACCGGTCATCACTGGCATCTGCTGCAGCCGGGCCCCGGGACCAACTTAATCCCTGAATGAGCCGCATATCTGATACTTACTGTGTATATCCCTGACCAACGGCATCATCCTTCTATATTTACACTTCTATTATATTTATTATTCCTATTTACACTTACACCCCAATAATAACAATAAAGTGATCAGAACTGAAGGGCAAGTACTGGGGGAGATTGGATTCACTAACCAATCTCTGACCATGGGAAAGAGAACAGCCCAGGAGCAGGAAGTACAGAGAATCAGAGCTCTGTACCTGGGTAAGTACTGGGGGAGATTGGATTCACTTACCCAGGAGGAGGTTCCTGTCTGACCATGGGAAAGAGAGCAGCCCAGGAGCAGGAAGTACAGAGAATCAGAGCTCTGTACCTGGGTAAGTACTGGGGGAGATTCACTTACCCAGGGGGAGGTTCCTGTCTGACCATGGGAAAGAGAACAGCCCAGGAGCAGGAAGTACAGAGAATCAGAGCTCTGTACCTGGGTAAGTACTGGGGGAGATTGGATTCACTTACCCAGGGGGAGGTTCCTGTCTGACCATGGGAAAGAGAACAGCCCAGGAGCAGGAAGTACAGAGAATCAGAGCTCTGTACCTGGGTAAGTACTGGGGGAGATTGGATTCACTTACCCAGGGGGAGGTTCCTGTCTGACCATGGGAAAGAGAACAGCCCAGGAGCAGGAAGTACAGAGAATCAGAGCTCTGTACCTGGGTAAGTACTGGGGGAGATTGGATTCACTTACCCAGGGGGAGGTTCCTGTCTGACCATGGGAAAGAGAACAGCCCAGGAGCAGGAAGTAGAGAGAATCAGAGCTCTATACCTGGGTAAGTACTGGGGGAGATTGGATTCACTTACCCAGGGGGAGGTTCCTGTCTGACCATGGGAAAGAGAACAGCCCAGGAGCAGGAAGTACAGAGAATCAGAGCTCTGTACCTGGGTAAGTACTGGGGGAGATTCACTTACCCAGGGGGAGGTTCCTGTCTGACCATGGGAAAGAGAACAGCCCAGGAGCAGGAAGTACAGAGAATCAGAACTCTGTACCTGGGTAAGTACTGGGGAGATTGGATTAATTCACCCAATTTGTTTACTGGTTGTGGAACCAGATTCGTCAGAAAAGACAATGTAGTTGACACAAGGGACACTATACACATATTAAAGAGGGAATATATAAATACACTTTACATTTATCTTTGTGGATTTTTGTTTTAATCAGCAGGAAGAGGAAGGTACTTTCAGCAGACGCACTGGGAAAGGAAAAAGCTTAAGAGAGGCTTAACTTGCACTTTAGACTGTTTCCTCTTTTTATTCGTCACTGGTCGCTATGGTTAGTGAATCCCTAGCAACCATCCAGGGAGGGGTTTAATGGACAGGGCAGAAGATGTTAAATAACAGAAAAGTGACATTAGAATAAGAGAATGTGGAGGTGCCCTGGTGTATATAACAGGGAGGGCCACGTGAGAGACAGTGATTGGCACAGACTGACACCCCTCTCTGTACTGAGGAGCAATTGTTCTGCCCCATTTCTGAGTAGGAAGAAAGAGTGGGGGGAAACAAAGAATTGGCTGCTTGTGCCAGTCCCAATATTAATCCAACACTCAGGCTCCTTATGTCTTGCCATTGGGTCACAGAGAGAAAAGAGACTTCTTTGTTTCCTGCAGTTGAACTACAGCTCCCACAATCCTTTGTGACAGTCTTTAGGGACTAAGCTTTGCACATGGGGGGCATCCTAAGAATGGCAACTATTACCTACAGAGAACCCCCTGTTTGTAGCTCTTTGTGACAGTGAATAAGGGGGTAACTAGACTCAGGCACCCTAGCAACCAGGGATTAGTGCAGACCCCGCCCCCTGGCTGTAACAATGTATCACAATCAGTCCCAGCTGTTACAAATAAAGCTGAAATCTGAGCCCTGCTCGTTGAGGATTATGGGAAAAGCCCGTGACAGCAGGTTGTTCTGGGCCAATCCCAGGGGCCCTAATGACTCGTTATATTATAGAGAAAGGGGAGGAGTGGGCGTGGCTCTCACTGATACTGGGGCTGGAGATCAGCGGAGTCTGTGAGACTCTGGTCAGAACGAGGGGAGGGAGGAAGTGTGAGTGACAGGCGGGGCGGCCAGTGGCGGGTGGGGGCGTGGCTTGGGTGTGGATATTGGGGCAGATGCTGAGACAGAGAGGAGAGAGGTCGCTGGGCAGGAGGCAGAGCGGACACAGGAGGGAACAAGATGCAGAAACCTCAGAACCGGACCGTGCGATTGGCCCGCGGGCAGAGACAGGAGGAGGTGTATGTGCTGGGCACCTCTATATCTATCCCTGTGCTGGGGTAAGTCCTGCCCTCCCTGCCTGGGGCAACTGTGCAACTGCTCCCGACCCCTCACTGGTACCATCAGCCTCACTACTGCCCACTTACCTGTCACTTACCTGTCACTTACCTGTCACTTACCTGCAGCCTCCCCCTCCCCCTCACCCTCCCTACTGCCCACTTACCTGTTACTTACCTGTTACTTACCTGTTACTTACCTGCAGCCTCTCACTCACCCTCCCCAGTGCCCACTTACCTGTAACTGCCCAGGTGTGAACTGCTCACTAGTTCCCTGAGTAATTGGGCAAATAGTACAGAACTGATATTAATGAGCAGCACAGCTGAGTTTTACCACCTGCCACTAACTAGTCCTCTAATCCTGCTGTGCTGTATTTACTATAATACCTGCCACTAATTAGCCTTGTATTTACCAACCTGAACACTGTGTCACTAACTAACCCCCCAATTAAACCCGCAGCCCCCGCAGTACCCGGCACTGACATGAGATTCTGTTCTTGTGTAACTGGGAGGGAAGGGACTTGCTAATTACTGACACTGAATGGATTTATCTGTTTAACAGGGAAGTCATATTACTGAGTAACATTTGTACTGACAGAACCACATACTACTGGGCCCCCAAAATGTCTAGAGATTGACAATATTTATTGAAATTGTATATTAATGAGGGCCTCAAGGGGCCACTATAGATACTGGTCCCCCTGCTACCGCAGGGTCTGCTTCCTCTGAGAATTTGATTCCCATCAGTCCCTGCCCCAGTGAGCTTACAATTTAAGGTCCCTATCACATTCCCATCAGTCTTATTTTATTTCCATCAGTGCCTGCACCATTGAGCTTACAATCTGTTTCTTATTTTATTTCCATCAGTCCCTGTCCCAGTGAGCTTACAATCTAAGGTCCCTATCACATTCCCATCAGTCCCTGTCCCAGTGAGCTTACAATCTAAGGTCCCTATCACATTCCCATCAGTCCCTGCACCTTCCTATTTCCATCATTCCCTGCCCCAGTGAGCTTACAGTCTAAAGTCCCTCCCACATTCCCATCAGTCCCTGTCCCAGTGAGTTTACAATCTAAGGTCCCCATCACATTCCCATCAGTCCCTGTCCCAGTGAGTTTACAATCTAAGGTCCCTATCCCATTCCCATCAGTCCCTGTCCCAGTGAGCTTACAATCTAAGGTCCCTATCACATTCCCATCAGTCCCTGTCCCAGTGAGCTTACAATCTAAGGTCCCTATCACATTCCCATCAGTCCCTGCACCTTCCTATTTCCATCATTCCCTGCCCCAGTGAGCTTACAGTCTAAAGTCCCTCCCACATTCCCATCAGTCCCTGTCCCAGTGAGTTTACAATCTAAGGTCCCCATCACATTCCCATCAATCCCTGCCCCAGTGAGTTTACAATCTAAGGTCCCTATCACATTCTTATCACTCCTTCCCCAGTGAATTTACAATCTGTTTCTTATTTTATTTCCATTAGTCCCTGCCCCAGTGAGCTTACAATCTAAGGTCCCTATCACATTCCCATCAATCCCTGTCCCAGTGAGCTTACAATCTAAGGTCCCTATCACATTCCCATCAGTCCCTGTCCCAGTGAGCTTACAATCTAAGGTCCCTATCACATTCCCATCAGTCCCTGCACCTTCCTATTTCCATCATTCCCTGTACCAATGAGCTTACAGTCTAAAGTCCCTCCCACATTCCCACACCTCAGGGCTAATTTCACCAGGAGCCACATAAGCTGCCTGTATGGTTTTGGGTGTGGGACGAGCCTGGGTCCTTGCTGATTGTGCCTGGGCTGGAATAGGACTCGGAATTACTAAACCCAATACTGAGAGACGTCTCTGGAGCAGCCGGTGACCCCGCGTGACCCGCATATTAAACCTGATACAGACTGAGCTGTTTATGATGTGACATTAACGCCTGCAGGGGGGGGGGCTTACCTGACCCCTCACATATTTACACTAAGGAAACAACCAATAAACCCACCAGCCTCCCTGACCTATAGATTCTAATGTAACCCCCATGTGCCCTTAACTAACCTGCGGGTGCACAAATAGCCCCCCTTTAGCCCTGTGTCACCTCCAGTAACCAGTGTGTTCCTCTTACTGAGACGCATGAGCCCCAATAAACCCTGGGGGTCAAGCTAATTAACCCTTTAGAGAAGGTACCCAAAAATTGCATATAGATTATTCTATACAATAAATGTAGTTGTAATATTGGTACATAGACTCCAGCTCAGTTGATTGTGCCTGACCGTGAGCTCTCACATAGAGGCAGCACTGCACAATGGAACTGCTTTCTGATAAGCTACTGTTTCTCTTACTCAGTGGAACTGTCCCAAGTCGCAAAGTAGCACATTTTAATGCCTACCACTAGATTGGGCATTGGAGCACACTTGGCTTTTTGGCTTCAGGTCACTTTTCTTGTCAAGTACTTAATTAGGCTGCTTCTGTCATACCAAGGTCATCAGCCTCCTCTCCTATTCCTTTACTGTATTAGTCCCACCACCCCTGCTGGGAGTCTGTTCCCTGTATCTATCCCCCTTTCTGTAAAGTATCACTTCCTTATGTTCCCTTTCACTCTCCCTCCTATTCCTTTACTGTATTAGTCCTACCACCCCTGCTGGGAGTCTGTTCCCTGTATCTATCCCCCTTTCACTCTCCCCTCCTATTCCTTTACTGTATTAGTCCTACACCCCTGCTGGGAGTCTGTTCCCTGTATCTATCCCCCTTTCACTCTCCCTCTTATTCCTTTACTGTATTAGTCCTACCACCCCTGCTGGGAGGCTGTTCCCGGTATCTATCCCCCTTTCACTCTCCCTCCTATTCTGTATTAGTCCTACCACCCCTGCTGGGAGTTTGTTCCCTGTATCTATACCCCTTTCACTCTCCGTCCTATTCCTTTACTGTATTAGTCCTACCACCCCTGCTGGGAGTCTGTTCCCTGTATCTATCCCCCTTTCTGTAAAGTATCACTTCCTTATGTTCCCTTTCACTCTCCCTCCTATTCCTTTACTGTATTAGTCCTACCACCCCTGCTGGGAGTCTGTTCCCTGTATCTATCCCCCTTTCACTCTCCCTCTTATTCCTTTACTGTATTAGTCCTACCACCCCTGCTGGGAGTCTGTTCCCGGTATCTATCCCCCTTTCACTCTCCCTCCTATTCTGTATTAGTCCTACCACCCCTGCTGGGAGTTTGTTCCCTGTATCTATACCCCTTTCACTCTCCGTCCTATTCCTTTACTGTATTAGTCCTACCACCCCTGCTGGGAGTCTGTTCCCTGTATCTATCCCCCTTTCTGTAAAGTATCACTTCCTTATGTTCCCTTTCACTCTCCCTCCTATTCCTTTACTGTATTAGTCCCACCTCCCCTGCTGGGAGTCTGTTCCCTGTATCTATCCCCCTTTCTGTAAAGTATCACTTCCTTATGTTCCCTTTCACTCTCCCTCCTATTCCTTTACTATATTAGTCCTACCACCCCTGCTGGGAGTCTGTTCCCTGTATATATCCCCCTTTCTTTAAAGTATCACTTCCTTATGTTCCCTTTCACTATATTTACTGGAGGGCCCATCACTAACATGACACTGTTTGTCGGTGCAGAGTCCCAGAGACTGTGATACAGAATTGGGTGAAGGAAAGGAAATTGTGAAAATGTATTTGTGTCTAAAGCTGCCCTGTGATTGGCTCTGCATTTTGCGAAACAATATGAATTTGTAGAAATTAGCCAATTGGGTTGCGTCAGGTTGGCAAATAGGGGGGGGTTCATAGGGCTTTGCTGCTCCCCAATTACACCACTTCTGTACAAAAGAGTCTCACCCCAAGTGTTACATTGTATCAGAATTGTATCGTCACACTGACCATTGTATTTAAAGGGATTCTGTCAGGACTTTTATGGTGTAGTTTTTATTTCTAAATGACACTGTTTACACTGCAAATAATTCACTGTACAATATAAAATGTCATTCCTGAAGCAACAAGTGTATTTAGTTGTAATATTGGTGTGTAGGTGCATCTCAGCTCATTTTGCCTGGTCATGTGATTTCAGAAAGAGCCAGCACTTTAGGATGGAACTGCTTTCTGGCAGCCTGTTGTTTCTCCTACTCAATGTAACTGAATGGGTCTCAGTGGGACCTGGATTTTACTATTGAGTGTTGTTCTTAGATCTACCAGGCAGCTGTTATCTTGTGTTAGGGAGCTGCTATCTGGTTACCTTCCCATTGTTCTGTTGTTAGGCTGCTGGGGGGGAAAAGGGGGGGGTGATATCACTCCAACTTGCAGTACAGCAGTAAAGAGTGACTGAAGTTTATCAGAGCACAAGTCACATGACTGGGGGCAGCTGGGAAATTGACAAAATGTCTAGCCCCATGTCAGATTTAAAAATTAAATATAAAAAAAATCTTTGCTTTTTTGAGAAATGGATTTCAGTGCAGAATTCTGCTGGAGCAGCACTATTAACTGATGTGTTTTGGGGAAAAAAACTGTTTTTCCATGACAGTGTCCCTTTCAAGAGACAACACCCACTCTGAATGGGAGGAGTCTAAGGGGCATGGGGGGGTCTCTGGGGCTTTATAGTTCTGTGTAACTGTCATTGTGTCTGTCCCTTTCTCTTCTCTGCACTGCTGCTTCTGACTCCTGATACAACTTCCCAATATCCATTCAGTCCTCATTCTCACTGGGTTTATAGTTCTGTGTAACTGTCATTGTGTCTGTCCCTTTCTCTGCACTGCTGCTTCTGACTCCTGATACAACTTCCCAATATCCATTCATTCCTCATTCTCACTGGGTTTATAGTTCTGTGTAACTGTCATTGTGTCTGTCCCTTTCTCTTCTCTGCACTGCTGCCTCTGACTCCTGATACAACTTCCCAATATCCATTCATTCCTCATTCTCACTGGGTTTATAGTTCTGTGTAACTGTCATTGTGTCTGTCCCTTTCTCTTCTCTGCACTGCTGCCTCTGACTCCTGATACAACTTCCCAATATCCATTCATTCCTCATTCTCACTGGGTTTCTAGTTCTGTGTAACTGTCATTGTGTCTGTCTCTTCTCTGCACTGCTGCTTCTGACTCCTGATACAACTTCCCAATATCCATTCATTCCTCATTCTCACTGGGTTTATAGTTCTGTGTAACTGTCATTGTGTCTGTCCCTTTCTCTTCTCTGCACTGCTGCTTCTGACTCCTGATACAACTTCCCAATATCCATTCATTCCTCATTCTCACTGGGTTTATAGTTCTGTGTAACTGTCATTGTGTCTGTCCCTTTCTCTTCTCTGCACTGCTGCTTCTGACTCCTGATACAACTTCCCAATATCCATTCATTCCTCATTCTCACTGGGTTTATAGTTCTGTGTAACTGTCATTGTGTCTGTCCCTTTCTCTTCTCTGCACTGCTGCTTCTGACTCCTGACACAACTTCCCAATATCCATTCATTCCTCATTCTCACTGGGTTTATAGTTCTGTGTAACTGTCATTGTGTCTGTCCCTTTCTCTTCTCTGCACTGCTGCTTCTGACTCCTGATACAACTTCCCAATATCCATTCATTCCTCATTCTCACTGGGTTTATAGTTCTGTGTAACTGTCATTGTGTCTGTCCCTTTCTCTGCACTGCTGCCTCTGACTCCTGATACAACTTCCCAATATCCATTCATTCCTCATTCTCACTGGGTTTATAGTTCTGTGTAACTGTCATTGTGTCTGTCCCTTTCTCTTCTCTGCACTGCTGCCTCTGACTCCTGATACAACTTCCCAATATCCATTCATTCCTCATTCTCACTGGGTTTCTAGTTCTGTGTAACTGTCATTGTGTCTGTCTCTTCTCTGCACTGCTGCTTCTGACTCCTGATACAACTTCCCAATATCCATTCATTCCTCATTCTCACTGGGTTTATAGTTCTGTGTAACTGTCATTGTGTCTGTCCCTTTCTCTTCTCTGCACTGCTGCTTCTGACTCCTGATACAACTTCCCAATATCCATTCATTCCTCATTCTCACTGGGTTTATAGTTCTGTGTAACTGTCATTGTGTCTGTCCCTTTCTCTTCTCTGCACTGCTGCTTCTGACTCCTGATACAACTTCCCAATATCCATTCATTCCTCATTCTCACTGGGTTTATAGTTCTGTGTAACTGTCATTGTGTCTGTCCCTTTCTCTTCTCTGCACTGCTGCTTCTGACTCCTGACACAACTTCCCAATATCCATTCATTCCTCATTCTCACTGGGTTTATAGTTCTGTGTAACTGTCATTGTGTCTGTCCCTTTCTCTTCTCTGCACTGCTGCTTCTGACTCCTGATACAACTTCCCAATATCCATTCATTCCTCATTCTCACTGGGTTTATAGTTCTGTGTAACTGTCATTGTGTCTGTCCCTTTCTCTGCACTGCTGCCTCTGACTCCTGATACAACTTCCCAATATCCATTCATTCCTCATTCTCACTGGGTTTATAGTTTCTGTGTAACTGTCATTGTGTCTGTCCCTTTCTCTTCTCTGCACTGCTGCCTCTGACTCCTGATACAACTTCCCAATATCCATTCATTCCTCATTCTCACTGGGTTTCTAGTTCTGTGTAACTGTCATTGTGTCTGTCTCTTCTCTGCACTGCTGCTTCTGACTCCTGATACAACTTCCCAATATCCATTCATTCCTCATTCTCACTGGGTTTATAGTTCTGTGTAACTGTCATTGTGTCTGTCCCTTTCTCTTCTCTGCACTGCTGCTTCTGACTCCTGATACAACTTCCCAATATCCATTCATTCCTCATTCTCACTGGGTTTATAGTTCTGTGTAACTGTCATTGTGTCTGTCCCTTTCTCTTCTCTGCACTGCTGCTTCTGACTCCTGATACAACTTCCCAATATCCATTCATTCCTCATTCTCACTGGGTTTATAGTTCTGTGTAACTGTCATTGTGTCTGTCCCTTTCTCTTCTCTGCACTGCTGCTTCTGACTCCTGACACAACTTCCCAATATCCATTCATTCCTCATTCTCACTGGGTTTATAGTTCTGTGTAACTGTCATTGTGTCTGTCCCTTTCTCTTCTCTGCACTGCTGCTTCTGACTCCTGATACAACTTCCCAATATCCATTCATTCCTCATTCTCACTGGGTTTATAGTTCTGTGTAACTGTCATTGTGTCTGTCCCTTTCTCTGCACTGCTGCTTCTGACTCCTGATACAACTTCCCAATATCCATTCATTCCTCATTCTCACTGGGTTTATAGTTCTGTGTAACTGTCATTGTGTCTGTCCCTTTCTCTGCACTGCTGCTTCTGACTCCTGATACAACTTCCCAATATCCATTCATTCCTCATTCTCACTGGGTTTATAGTTCTGTGTAACTGTCATTGTGTCTGTCCCTTTCTCTTCTCTGCACTGCTGCTTCTGACTCCTGATACAACTTCCCAATATCCATTCATTCCTCATTCTCACTGGGTTTATAGTTCTGTGTAACTGTCATTGTGTCTGTCCCTTTCTCTTCTCTGCACTGCTGCTTCTGACTCCTGATACAACTTCCCAATATCCATTCATTCCTCATTCTCACTGGGTTTATAGTTCTGTGTAACTGTCATTGTGTCTGTCCCTTTCTCTTCTCTGCACTGCTGCTTCTGACTCCTGATACAACTTCCCAATATCCATTCATTCCTCATTCTCACTGGGTTTATAGTTCTGTGTAACTGTCATTGTGTCTGTCCCTTTCTCTGCACTGCTGCCTCTGACTCCGACAGTGACAAACAATAGCAGTTACATGAGTGACGGTGAGAAGGCAGAATGAATGGATATTGGGAAGTTGCACAGAATTACATAAGGTTTCACTATACATTTATTTTGGGTTCACTTGCCCTTTAGACACTGGGTTTGGTATCAGTACATTCCTGTGTGGAATTACAGCCTTCCCAGTAGCAAATATTTTGCTCAGAATTCCCTGATTGCAGGATTCCGTCACCACGGGAAGCTGTGAGCGCATGGGATGGGGGCGCAGTTGTCTGACACTCGGGTTCCTGGGAGAACATGAGAAGCTCATATGTACCAACGCCATTTCCATCTGGGTCTCATTTGAATAGTCAGCTTCCCGAGTGCGGCAATATCACGTTTCGTTGCTTTATACGCTCGCACACCAACCTTCTGCCAGAATCTCTCGCAGGATGCCTTAAAGTCGAAGTCCCCCGAGTGTGACCCCTGAGTTTAACCCTATTATGTTCATGTGTAGAATGAGTAGAATAAGTCTAAACACATTGTGCTGCACTGCTCTGCATGCGGAAATCTGATCACTAGGTTGTTAAAGGAAAACTATACCCCCAAAATGAATACTTAAGCAACAGATAGTTTATATCAAATTGAATGACATATTAAAGAATCTTACCAAACTGGAACATATATTTACATAAATATTGCCCTTTTACATCTCTTGCCTTGAACCACCATTTCGTGACTCTATCTGTGCTGCCTCAGAGATCACCTGACCAGAAATACTACAACACTAACTGTAACAGGAAGAAGTGAGGAAGGAAAAGACACAACTCTGTCTGTTAATTGGCTCATGTGACCTTACATGTGGTTTGTATGTGAGCACAGTGAATCTTACGATCTCAGGGGGCGGCCCTTATTTTTTAAAATGGCAATTTTCTATTTATGATTACCCAATGGCACATACTACTAGAAAAGTATATTATTATGATAATGGTTCATTTACATGAAGCAGGGTTTTACACATGAGCTGTTTTACTCAGTATCTTTTAATAGAGACCTACATTGTTTGGGGGGTATAGTTTTCCTTTAATGAGTCGCGACCCTAGTAACCAAGCGCTGGTTTGAATAAGAGACTGGAATATGAATAGGAGAGGCCTGAATAGAAAGATGAGTAATAAAAAGTAACAATACATTTGTAGCCTTACAAAGAATTTGTTTTTTTAGATGGGGTCAGTGACCCCCTTTTTAAAAGCTGGAAAGAGTTAGAAGAAAAAGGCAATCATTTAAAAACTATAAAAAATAAATAATGAACACCAATTGGCCATTCTATAATATACTAAAATCTAACTAAAAGGTGAAATGCCCCTTGAAAAAAATATAATTCTAAATTGAGTCAGAAGTTCACTTTCTAGTGTCTAAAATGTAGTTTTAAGGGGAACTTTCCCTCTGTAGTTTCCTTATCTTGCTACACAAACTTTGTTTTCTGGGATTTCTCAGACTGCACTGTCCCTTTAAATTTGTCCGGATGACACTGTGTGGATTTGGCACGTTGTGCCCTTTAATCGCTGGGAATAGAAATATTTATCCACACGTTGCTGGTGGCGGATGAGTGACAAATTAATAGCTGAGCTTTGGTTTTGTTGGATCTCTATCAGCAGTGAAATGTCCCTGGAGACAGATCCATATTCCTGGCACGTCGATGCGGGTCCCGGGGGGTTTGCAGCTGTGCCCCTGGTAATCCCCGAGAAGAGAGAGATCCGTCAGCATGTGAGTGCCGAGTATCAGGATACCCCCAGCAGCTCGGAGTGATGGATTGGAATAACCTGCTCGGGATTTGTAAGGCTTAGTTCTAAGTGACTTCTTTGCAGAGGTCCGATGAGCCCACTCTGAATTCCAGGCAATTAATGTCTCGCTGGGCTGATGACATTATATAAAACTGCCAGCCTTATTTGGGAGTGGAGAGCCGTGGAATACCTTGTTAGGGGCGCTGCTGGGTTCTCTGCACAACGAGTTGTTCTCGTATCCGTTTGGGTTTCTGGGGAACATTTGCTCCCCTTTTTGCTGAAACCTGATCACGGGTTCAGGGGTCACTTGCTTGTGGGCTATAATTTCTGCCTCACCTGAGTCGGACTGGCATATTGGGGATATCCTATTATTATTATTATTATTATTATTATTATTATTATTATCATTAACATGTATTATATAGCGCCAACATATTGCGTAGCGCTGTAAAGTAAATGTGATTATACAACTAAATATATAGTGAATAAAGTACCCCCTCTTGTAAAATATAAGGATATTATAAGTTACCGAGGAGTTTCATGTCCATATAAAAACTCTGAGGTAACTTCTAATATCCTCATATTTTGCAACTGGAGGTACTTTATTTATTATAATACACAAGTTTCAGTGAGTCATGTGACAAAAATGACATCAGAACTCACCGTTTATAACTGATGACATCAGAACTCACCGTTTATAAGGATATATTTTACAAGATATTCATGGCTTTTGTGTATTATATAGTGAATAAAGTACCCCCTTTTGTAAAATATAGGGATATTATAAGTTACCGAGGAGTTTCATGACCATATAAAAGTACGAGGCCGAAGGCTGAGTTATACAGGTCATGGAACTCCGAGGTAACTTCTAATATCCTCATATTGTACAACTGGGGGTACTTTATTTATTATAATATACAAGTTTCAGTGAGTCATGTGACAGAAATGACATCAGAACTCACGGTTTATAACTGATGACATCAGAACTCACCGTTTATAAGGATATAATTTACAGGATATTCATGGCTTTTGTGTATTATATATATATATAAACAAACCCATCAGCTCTTTTTTATTTCTACAATGAGGTGCATGGAGTTCAGGTTCCCCCCGGGAGACCCAGTCCAACACTGTCCCTTTATATTTCCCAAGTGTCAGTTCTCCGTAGAATTCTGTTTGTAACGAACAGGAGAAACCACTGACCTTGGGGTCGCTGCAATGAAGGGAAGTTGACACATAACTGACCGTTCATGAAGTCACGTGACCTGCAGGAGGACTGGGTTGGGTTTGTTTCTGGTGGGGAAGTTCTTGTGGTTCTCAAACAAAAGATTTTGACATCGGAGGGTGTCGAAATGAGCAGAGCAAGGAATTCCCTTCAACTGCATTGCGTCCCCTCCCTGCCTCGTGTCTCCAATCACCAGCACCACATAATGTTGTATCAGTGGTAACCCCCAGTGCAAATAATGATCAGATTATTCAGCAAAATCTTCCACCTTCAGCCACACCCCTGCACATTTCCTACTGTAGGTTTATTGGACGGCGCAGGCATTGGGTTAAACAGGAAGGAGGTCTCTGACCCACAGAGCTTACAATTTGATGGGATCATAAAGAAGTTTGCTATTGGTTAAAATGTTTGTTGGTTCTTCTTATCCCAGTGGAGAAGCAGATTGGAGAGAGTTATAGGAAAGACCAAGTCAAGTCTTGACCAATCCGATATGGGCTGCGGCGCAGCTGTTTGCTCGTTCGAGTAGAGTAGGTGGAGTCAATAAGTAAAGTAATGAGGTATGCACAGTTGCTTTTATCCGGGGTCACCAAACTCAGGGAGACTTGGCTGATTTCGCAACCCAAGTGGGGATCCTAAACTCCCAGCATCTGTGAGTTAAGGTGGCCATACATGGATAGATCCGCTCGTTTGGTGATGTCGCCAAACGAGCGGATCTCCCTCCGATATGCCCACCTTGAGGTGGGCAATATCGGGCAGATCCGATCGTGGGCCCTAGGGCCCAACGATCGGATCCTAGCATTCGTCAAACGGGCGGTCGGATCACGGGACCGCATCAACGAACAGATGCGGCCGCGATCCGACGGGATTTTCTGTCCCATTCGATCGAGATCTGGCCGAATTTCGGCCAGATCTCGATCGGGGAAGCCCGTCGGGGGGCCCCCATACACGGGCCAATAAGACACAGTCTGTCGGCAGCTTTTATTGGCCCGTGTATGGCCACCTTTAGGAAGGACCTGGGAGTTGTAGTTCTGCCATTGCTGAGGGGCTAGTGGTCACAACTCAACCTTCCTGGACTCTTTCAATATTATTATCCAGGAGAAAGTGGAATAGAACTTGCTGTAACTTGTGTCCCTATAGAGGAGCCAAATGACCCTCCTTGTTTCTCACAGGGGGGCACCTGCTGGTTCCCAATGGTTCTCTTTGCACCACTCTCAGAATATCGAAGTCTCAGTCCTTGGTAGTGATCGAGCCCAACAGAAAGTGCTCAATGGGGAGAAGCTTTGGCCGCTGGTCCAGGAGAGTTTGGTGGAAATAAAGATGTTGGCACCGAGCGCTGAGACCAATGATGGGAAGGTGAGTGGCCGGGGCATCCAGAAACATAACCTACCCGCTGCCAATAAGTGGCACTGCCTGATACATTTAATTATTTCTCTTTTCCTCATTACAGATCACATTTGCTTATTACGGCAATGGCTCAGATGCTCCTATAGACAAGGCTGGATTCTATTTCACTGGGGTTGGTAAGTGGCTCCTCTCCCTCTGTTATTCCCAAATCAGCCCCATATTGGAAGGTTCTCTCCCTATGTTATTCCCAGGTCAGTTGCATTTTGGGTGGTTTTCTCCCTATGTTATCCCCAGGTCAGTTGTGTATTGGGAGGTTCTCTCCTTATGTTATTCCCAGGTCACTTGCATTTTGGGAGGTTCTCTCCCTATGTTATTCCTGGGTCAGTTCTATATAGAGATACAACACTTACCTTGAGACTTGAAATACCAGGGACTTTTCTGAAGCTCAGTCTGGATCAGGACACTATATTGTACATTCCTGTGCAATATCCTAGGTGAGTAGTAGCAGGGGGGCCCTGCCAAGGGAACCCAAATTACAAACAATAAATAAATGCAGTCATCACAGCTGCTACCCCACCCCCCAGTCCAATTACCCCCTGCTAGGGTAGCTGGCTCCTGAACCACTGGATTGTAAGCTCCTCTGAGGAAGGACCTAATGAGAAGGACAGGAAAGTGACTGTAGAGAAGAGAGACACACTGATACTATGCGAGTAAATATAAATACGGGAAAATGAATGGGGTGAAGCAGAGAGAACAGACTTACAAAATGCATTACTGGGGGCCCCCAGGTTGGTACTGGGAAGCCACAAACTCCATTAAAGTCACAAATGATTCCAGTGTCCCCCTGTTTGGGGCCCAGACTATCTTGGCACTGGCAATTCCTCAGATAATTCCGGCTAGTGCTTGGCTTGTGATGGTCTTTATTGGAACTCAGGGAAATATTTTATGGACCAGCTGCCAACTGAGAAGGGGCCACAGCTGAGGGATTGTCTCTGTGTTTGGGCTTTGGAGAAACCCGACTCTGTGATATTCAGCCACTCAGTCAGATTCACCGGGACACCTCCTGCTCAAGGGCACAGGCAGGGGGTCCGGGTAGAATATCACTGTTTCCTTCCCCTATAAAGATTCCTATTCACCCTTACCTGACTTGCCCTTAGATCAATGGGATTATATGTTGGGTCTCATTTACTAAGTAGTAATTGTAAATCAGTTTGGGTTGAAGCCCATTTACATCCCACTAGGAACCTTCCTTGGGTAATGGAAACTCTACTTCCTGCTCCTGGGCTGTTCTCTTTCCCATGGTCAGACAGGAACCTCCCCCTGGGTAAGTGAATCCAATCTCCCCCAGTACTTACCCAGGTACAGAGCTCTGATTCTCTGTACTTCCTGCTCCTGGGCTGTTCTCTTTCCCATGGTCAGACAGGAACCTCCCCCTGGGTAAGTGAATCCAATCTCCCCCAGTACTTACCCAGGTACAGAGCTCTGATTCTCTGTACTTCCTGCTCCTGGGCTGTTCTCTTTCCCATGGTCAGACAGGAACCTCCCCCTGGGTAAGTGAATCCAATCTCCCCCAGTACTTACCCAGGTACAGAGCTCTGATTCTCTGTACTTCCTGCTCCTGGGCTGTTCTCTTTCCCATGGTCAGACAGGAAGTTCAGAGCTGAGATTTAAACTGGATTAAGGTGTATTGGAAAAAGTTGAGGTTGGGAGCTGGGAAGGGGCATTAATCAAAACTAAAATGAGGAGGCTGCAAACGTTTCTTTTTGGGGGGCTCATGTTGCTGCACTATAACTCAGCAGATCCTCCGTTAGCAAGTACCAGTGACTGAGCATGCTGGGAGATGGCAGTGACATTTTCCTCTCTTACAGAGATCTCATTGGATGTTGACGCAGACCGTGATGGGGTCGTGGAGAAGAACAATCCACACAAGGTAGTTACTTGCAGGTGACTAATTGCAGGGAGTTGTGTCGGGGGCTGGGAGACCAGACCATAAAAATAAACCCTCTCTGACTCCCGGTACCTGGCGCTTGATCCCAAGGTCGCTGTTTACAGTTGGGACAGGATTCCCAGAGTCTGGACGCTTGGCTTTTATTGGGTAATTGTCCCTACGCTGTTTCCTGGGTGTCCTTGGTGGGACCCAGGCATAATGACACTGTCGCCCCTGTGTTATCCAATCTGTGGCCCTTCAGTTGTTGACAGGAGGGCAAGTTATTAAGATTTGCAGCTTGTGTGGCCCTTAAATGACTACACGGGGCCCAAGCTGACTCTGAGGAGCCTCTGATACGCGGGGTCCCAGGAGACGGAGCCATTGGTGCTGAGATTATTCTCCTGTTTCAGGCCTCGTGGACTTGGGGCCCTAAGGGGCAAGGAGCCGTTCTCCTGGTGAACTGTGACAAGGACAGTCTGTTTGCCCGCTCCGTTGATGGGGGGGATAATATTATGATGAGCAAAGAAGGTAACGAAGTCTCCGTCCCCACTAACGCTCATTATAGGGGAATATTTCATTCTCATTACTATCCCTTCCCCCAGATCTACTGGACATGTCCCCTATGTATCTCCGGATTCAGGGGCCCGAGAAGCTTCCCAACGGGTATCACATGCTGCTCTACATCTCTGCATCCGACTCCGGGAATCTGGGAGTCTTTCACTACCAAAGTGAGTTGTCTCTTTTGCTCCACCATTAAATGTGTTCCATGATGCACCATGTTTCTGTCAGAGAGATACTCCTTATTGCTATAGAGCAGGGCTGACCAACTGGAGGTTCCTGGGCTGGATGTGGCCCTCAAAGAGACTCCTATGGCCCTCAGTGTTTATGATCCCTTGGCCCCTACACTTGGGAATTGATCCATCCCTCACAAGAACTTGGTATGGTGGGAAGTGTTGGCTCTGCAGGAATCCCATCCTGATGTTTGACCAAACCAAGTAATGACCTGTTCTCTCCACAGATACGATTTATAGCCATGTTCTGGGCAAGCAGAAGCTGTTCTACAAGGCCCGCTACTCAGGAACCAATCAGCTGCAGTTCTTTGTGGAAGGTTTGCAGTTCCCAGATGAATCATTCAATGGGCTGGTGTCTATCAAAGTCAGCCTTCTGGAGTCCATGGGGCAGGTAGGAGAGTGTTGTTTGGGTTGACAGAAGACTGGTGGCTCTGGGTGGGTTTGATTTGCTTGTCCTGGTGGGAGGAACCAGACACTGATGGATTGTTCAGATGAACACAGGGACCATCTTGATGTGCGACCGTGATTGGTTGGTTGTGCTTTTTCTCTTGACGGCACCAAGTTCAGGTTAAAATCAGATTCCCTTCCCAACGTCCTTTTAGTTATTACGCTAAAACCCTCACAGCCTACTTGTTATGCCCTTCAGAGTTGGCCCTCACCAAACAAAGCCCAGAATTTGTCTAATTATCCCCCCCCCCCCAAAAAAAAAAAACAATGGTCATTATTTCTCAAAGATTCTCACCCTTCCCTGAGTGGGGAAATGCTAAGTTTTCTGAAGGGTATTGGGACAGTGGGACACCTAACTGTCCTTTCACCCAGTCTGCAGAAGCTCTGGTAGAACATGTGACCTTCAGCCGACCAATCAATACATGTTTCACTGGCTGCTAGATTGCCCTGTATAGTGTTTTATGGGATTTACAGTGACATACCTGCACCTCCCTCCCATAAATATTCCCTCTGTGTGAGACCCATGAACATGGTGATTTACACCCTGCAATTACCCCTTTGCTTTGGCTCCATCTCAGGTTCCACCAATATTTATCTTTACCCTGCAATTCTTCATTGGCAGGCTGTGGAGGGGAATCTAGTAATAGGATCTCAGTCTCCACAATGCAGAGCAGCCACCGGCTCCAGTTTCACCCATACAGCTTCAGCCATCATGATCCTCCCTTATTGATATAGCACCAGCTGATGGGGTCAGGTAGCACAGGGCATGAGCTCCCCAAACTGAGGAGGTGGACAACATAATGGAGATGAAAGCATCCCTGGTGGAGTCAGGTTAAGATGGGAAGGAGTCCATAGTGGGGTGAAGGCAGGACTGGATTAGGTAGAGGCTGCTGGAGGGAATATTATAGAAGCCAAGGTGGGACAGAGTTGGGGCACAAGGAAAAGTTTTTGTCTAGTAAATTGCTGCCTCCTACTGATATATTCCCATTGTTTTCTTGCAGGGGATCCCCGACACCCCAATATTTACAGATGTGGTCACCTTCCGCATGGCTCCTCTGATCATCACCCCAAACACCTTACAGCCCATAGATGTTTTTGTATGCAGGTAATACTTGTTTTAAAGGCAAACAAAATCCCCTTTAATGGGATTCTGTGTATAAAACACCCCCAATTGAAACTGAAAACTAAAACATTGGCTGAACCCCAGTTGCATAAACTGGACCTGAGGAGGGGGGGGTTGTATTCCAGCACCATTTGTCCCAGCTGATAGAATTGTGGCTCCATTGTTACCCTCCCGCCACAGATGGGCACCCTAAATCTCCACCTCTCTCAATGGGACTAGGACGAGAGAGAATATGTCTCTGCTTCTTCTCATTAATGACTCCCCTTTTGCCCCCCCCCTCCAGTGTGAAGGACAATCTTTTCTTCCTAAAGGCCATCAAGAGGCTCGTCAGTGAAGCCAACTGCAACATCAAGATCTGCTTCCAGGATGTGAACCGTGGAGACCGTTGGATGCAGGTAGGTGCCGTTACCGTTATTCACCAGCAGAGGCGCTAATCCTACTGTGATTGGACAAGGGGTGCAGGAATTCATCACTGGTCTTTAATGGTGGTTGATTGAACACAACCCTGGGGGTCCGAAAATTATGACATCAATCTCAATTGTTGTATCAATCATAATTGTGACATCACACATATTATAAGAGGGGTGGGGCAGAAAGAATTTCTTTGGTGTCCCCCCCTCTGTAACTCTGTAACCATGTGTTGTCCCCCCCCATAGGATGAGATTGAATTTGGGTACATCCATGCTCCGCACAAGAGCTTCCCTGTGGTGCTGGACTCGCCACGAGACCGGGGGCTGAAGGATTTTCCTGTCCGGAATCTGCTGGTAAGTTTTGATGGGTCTGTAAGTGATGTCTAGTGCCGGGTACATGATTCTAATATTGGGGTCCCTAATGGTGCCCGGGGGACAATGAGCACATTTGGGCAGGCATTGGACTTCGTAGACTTATTGTGCTGACTGAATAATGTGCACTGCATCCCAGAGCTCTAACACCAGGAATGCTGGGAAATCAAAGTGGCCAATAACATGGTGTCCGTGTCAGCAATAAATGAGCCCCTTTCTTTGCCCGTGTGCGTATTGTGCCAGGAATGTGCCCTGTGTGTGACTTGTTTCATCCCCCCCCCCATCCATGTGATCCTGAGTAATGACACACTGGGGGCTGCACTGGCATTTTGCTCAGCCTGCAGGTTGTGACAGGGATTAATGAGGGAATGAATTTCAGACGCACACAGATCACCTGTTTGGAGTCGTTCTCACCCAGAATGGGAATAGGAGATGCGGCTGTGGGGAAACCAGTCACCGGATCCGCCGCAGACACTCGATACGCGCACACAGGCCGCCGTTTGTGTCAGCGAATGAGAATTTTAGCCTGGCGGGGGGCAATTTATCTGCGGAATCTCTGCCTCTTTGTCCCAGTTAGTACCCTGTGTCCATGCGGGAGATTTGGCACTAGAGGGGCCCTTCTTTGCTGGTTCTCTGGCTCAGCAGCTGCTCCGGTTACGGGGTAATCCCTGTATGACACCTCATTAATAATCTGCCCCCAGAAACGCTCTCTGGTTACATTTGCCTGTGGCTAAATAGAGTGTCAGCCCTGGGACTTCTGTTTCACTTGAGTCCGTCCTGCACAGCCAGACCCCCACATTCACTAATATCACCCACCTATTGCCATATACTGTGAATCAATGCACAGGATTGTTGTATCTGTAGGGGCCACAAATCTGTTCTCTCCAGGGTCCCCTCATGTCCAGTACTGGTATGTTCATGTGGTTCATCAAAGCTGCTAGAACTAGTGCAGTGGTGCCATGTTGCAGCACAAGTATCTCTGTATAATATACTGTATTGTGGTCACATTCATAACCAAGCCCTATAGTGTCTCAGCAGTGCAACAGCAACTCCATTGTTCAGCTCTCCATATATCAGAGGTACAAATGCAGAGCCCAGAGCATCCCCGCAGTACAAATGCAGAGCCAACGGCATTTCTGCGGTACAAATGCAGGGCCCAGAGCGTCCCCTCAGTACAAATGCAGAGCCCAGAGCGTCCCCTCAGTACAATGCAGAGCCCAGAGCGTCCCCTCAGTACAAATGCAGAGCACAGAGCGTCCCCTCAGTACAAATGCAGAGCACAGAGCGTCCCCTCAGTACAAATGCAGGGCCCAGAGCGTCCCCGTAGTACAAATGCAGGGCCCAGAGCATCCCCGTAGTACAAATGCAGATTTGGATCGGTTCTGGGCTCACTGTGATGATACCAGAAGTTAATTTCCTATTTATTTTGCCTCATTTCAGGGTCCGGACTTTGGATACGTGACTAAACTTGCAGCCTCTTCCGAAGTGACCAGCCTGGACTCATTTGGGAACCTGGAAGTCAGCCCCCCAGTAACGGCGAATGGGAAGAATTATCCCCTGGGGCGCATTTTGATTGGGAGCAGCTTCCCCACGTAAGGAGGAGGGGCATGTGGGTGGGGGAATGTGTTTTCCACCCCCTGTGCTCTGCCTTGGAAGATGCCCCATGATACAAGTCCTAGAATAATGTAACAAATAATGAAGACTGAGGGATGCTGGGAGCTGTAGTCCAGCAACATCACGTTTGTATTCTCAAAGCAATATTGCACTTCTACTAAACTTTTCCCCAAATCTCCTTAGCCAGCAACTGATTTAAAATGCAAAAAAATCCTCCAATGAGAATCCCGGCTGATCTGTATCAATCTGGCTCCATGTTCTTTGTTCCTGCAACTGGAGTTGGAAGCTTTAAGCCCAGTTTCCCAGCACTGAACAAGTCTGTCCTTTATCCTCATGTCTCATTCCAGTGTCATATAATGAAGAACAGATGTAATATAATTATCTCTATATGTACGATAAAGATGCCTGACACAGAGCTGGGAATCATTCTCACTGGTCGGTTCTTATGCATTTATAATCATGTTTGTGATCAGCAGAATTCTCATTGGTGAATTTTCTCGCATCTATAATTAGTTTGTGGCAACCCCTATAGGAAACTAGGGGGCGCTGTGGTAAGCCCTAAGGAATCTTTCCCGAATGCCACTAAAATTCTGATTCACTCTCCTTATGATGTATTGTCCCCTGTAACTCAGCCGTCCCCTCCTTACTCATTCCCTCCACTCATACTCACATTTACACTTCCTTAGAGCTCCGCCCCTTTCTCTGGAATTCCCACCCATGCTCCGTCTGACTCGCTCTGCCTTTAAAGGGAAACTAAAGCATAAAAAAAGAGTAGATCGAGAATGTTTGATTCTTCAGCCCAAAGCCACCAAAGGTCCAAAAAAAAAGAGAATCAATGCCCATGAAATGCCCACATTGGCATCTTTTATTTTGCAAAGCTACTGCACATGCTCAGTCTGGGTGATGTCTGTGACCTGAGCTTAGGGGCCTGTTCACTAATAAGCATGTATACAAGCCAACCAAAGAACTCGCAATCTGATGCCCTCTGATCTGGGCTCACTGCTAAGGACACATATATACTAGGAGAGGACGCCCATTGCCCAGTTAAAGGGATGAGCTGGATATAATTTATATATTTATCGTTTATCGGAATCCCCCAATTCTTTAAAGAAGTTGAAGAAAGAACTTAATTAAAGATGCAAGAGAATTGACCAATCAGAATACAGATTATATTCCCAGCCCCATGTCAGGCATCTTTATCGTACATATAGAGATAATTATATTACGTCTGTTCTTCATTATATGACACTGGAATGAGACATGAGGATAAAGGACAGACTTGTTCAGTGCTGGGAAACTGGGCTTAAAGCTTCCAACTCCAGTTGCAGGAACAAAGAACATGGAGCCAGATTGATACAGATCAGCCGGGATTCTCATTGGAGGACTATTTTGCATATCAATAGAGCCACTGCACTGGAGGAAATTTTTATTAAAAATAGAATAAAATTCTAACATTACATGGCAACACAGGAACCAGTGCAGTCTGCGTATTTCAATAGTAATAATTTGCCCCACACACAGCTCTTCTGGGCGGCGGATGACCAAAGCAGTACGAGACTTTCTTTATGCCCAACGGGTACAGTCGCCAATTGAGCTCTACACTGATTGGCTGTTTGTGGGTCACGTGGACGAGTTTATGACCTTTGTACCAACAGCTGATAAAAAGGTATGTACCCCTGAATATGGGCTCTCACTGCACTGGGTCCCAAAAACGTTTATCCAGCTCTTTCTTACACTGTCGTGTCCATTGGCAGGGATTCCGGCTTCTCCTCTCCAGTCCGGTCACTTGTTTCCAGCTTTTCCGACAGAAGAAAGACGAGGGACACGGAGACGCCACATTGTTTCAGGGTGAGTGGGAGTTCTCTCTAAAATAGTCTATTATAATATAATAATCTATTGTGCAAGTGCATTCAGCTGCCTTTGTCAGGAGTTGCAGTGTTGAGAACTTGTCTTGGACATTTATAACTAAACCTGTCAGGAGTCCAATCCCTCCAGTACTTTCCCAGGTACAGAGCTCTGATTCTCTGTACTTCCTGCTCCTGGGCTGTTCTCTTTCCCATGGTCAGACAGGAACCTCCCCCTGGGTAAGTGAATCTCCCCCAGTACTTACCCAGGTACAGAGCTCTGATTCTCTGTACTTCCTGCTCCTGGGCTGTTCTCTTTCCCATGGTCAGACAGGAACCTCCCCCTGGGTAAGTGAATCTCCCTCAGTACTTACCCAGGTACAGAGCTCTGATTCTCTGTACTTCCTGCTCCTGGGCTGTTCTCTTTCCCATGGTCAGACAGGAACCTCCCCCTGGGTAAGTGAATCCAATCTCCCCCAGTACTTACCCAGGTACAGAGCTCTGATTCTCTGTACTTCCTGCTCCTGGGCTGTTCTCTTTCCCATGGTCAGACAGGAACCTCCCCCCTGGGTAAGTGAATCTCCCCCAGTACTTACCCAGGTACAGAGCTCTGATTCTCTGTACTTCCTGCTCCTGGGCTGTTCTCTTTCCCATGGTCAGACAGGAACCTCCCCCTGGGTAAGTGAATCTCCCCCAGTACTTACCCAGGTACAGAGCTCTGATTCTCTGTACTTCCTGCTCCTGGGCTGTTCTCTTTCCCATGGTCAGACAGGAACCTCCCCCTGGGTAAGTGAATCTCCCCCAGTACTTACCCAGGTACAGAGCTCTGATTCTCTGTACTTCCTGCTCCTGGGCTGTTCTCTTTCCCATGGTCAGACAGGAACCTCCCCCTGGGTAAGTGAATCCAATCTCCCCCAGTACTTACCCAGGTACAGAGCTCTGATTCTCTGTACTTCCTGCTCCTGGGCTGTTCTCTTTCCCATGGTCAGACAGGAACCTCCCCCTGGGTAAGTGAATCTCCCCCAGTACTTACCCAGGTACAGAGCTCTGATTCTCTGTACTTCCTGCTCCTGGGCTGTTCTCTTTCCCATGGTCAGACAGGAACCTCCCCCTGGGTAAGTGAATCCAATCTCCCCCAGTACTTACCCAGGTACAGAGCTCTGATTCTCTGTACTTCCTGCTCCTGGGCTGTTCTCTTTCCCATGGTCAGACAGGAACCTCCCCCTGGGTAAGTGAATCTCCCCCAGTACTGAGTAGAATGAGAGGCTCACAAAAGACCAGTTTAGGTGTGTGCTGCTCAGAACAACATGGAGACATAATCTTTCGTGTCATTTAAGGGAAGGAAAGCAAGAGATGGACAGTTGCCAAAGTCATCTCCACTGACTCATTACTGAAGGAGAACCTTTATGTGCAGGTGAGTGATGAGAGAACATTGTGTTTCTCAGAGGAATCAGGATTGAGAGTCCAACTCAGGGGCAGGAGTATTAGTTGGGGAAGTAAATTCAGTGAGTAAATCTGTGAGTGCTGCGGGGGGTGAATGTGAATTACAGGGAATACTGGGATTGTTAGTGTTCCAGTGAGTGAAGATCTCTGTTATCTCCATGTGTTTGAAGCATTGTATCGACTGGAATAGGAACATCCTCAAGCAGGAGCTCGGCCTCACCGAAGATGATATTATTGATATCCCAGCGCTGTTCAGGTTAGAGACTGACGGCCAAGCACTTGCTTTCTTCCCAAGCATGGTGAGTATATTGACAGGGGAATGAGTGATTCATTGGTGGGGAGGAAAGGAGATCTCACCATCAGCATAGGAAGGGGTTCTTTACTGTAAGGACAGTCAGGTTATGGGATTCCCTACCAAGAGAGGGGGAATGAGTGATTCATTGGTGGGGAGGAAAGGAGATTTCACCATCAGCATAGGAAGGGGTTCTTTACTGTAAGGACAGTCAGGTTATGGGATTCCCTACCAAGAGAGGGGGAATGAGTGATTCATTGGTGGGGAGGAAAGGAGATCTCACCATCAGCATAGGAAGGGGTTCTTTACTGTAAGGGCAGTCAGGTTAAGGGATTCCCTACCAAGAGAGGGGGAATGAGTGATTCATTGGTGGGAGGAAAGGAGATTTCACCATCAGTATAGGAAGGGGTTCTTTACTGTAAGGACAGTCAGGTTATGGGATTCCCTACCAAGAGAGGGGAATGAGTGATTCATTGGTGGGGAGGAAAGGAGATTTCACCATCAGCATAGGAAGGGGTTCTTTACTGTAAGGGCAGTGGGGGGGGGGGTATCCAGTCTGTGTGTGTGTGTATATATATATATATATATATATATATATATATATGTATGTATATATAATATCTTGGTGTCTCTCTGTTGTGTAGGTGAATATGTTAGTTCTGGGAAAGGAGCTGGGGATCCCCAAACCCTTGGGGCCGGTTATCAATGAAAGCTGCTGCCTGGAGGATTATATGGTGTCGATGATGAAGCCGCTGCAGTTGAACTGCACCTTTATAGATGACTTTGTGTCGTACCACAAGAAGCTGGGGGAGGTGCACTGCGGAACAAACACGCGTCGGAAGCCATTCCCGTTCCCCTGGTGGCAGATGGAGGAGCCGTAAAATGTGGATCTGGCAGGGGACCTGTATCTCGGCACAATGGCTCTTTGAGCTGCAGGGAGTGATGCAGGGAGTCCCATTACTGTTGGGTCCCTGCACTCAACATCCTATTAGTTTTGTGCCTTAAAGGGACCTTGGCCTGAGACACCTCCTCATTTGCAATGTCACCTCTCTATATATTGAAGCCTATAGTTATCAACCAATGGGGCTAGAGGAGATTCCCAGTCTCTAATTGGGGCGAGGCTTGGACCTCATAATCTGGCAGCATACCTTTTCCTATATACCCCTCCCCCCCACTATATACATCCCACCAGTCATGTACATTAGCCGTGTACATAACAACTCCCTGCAACCCCTGAGAACTAGTGGCTCATGGAGGAAGTGGAGAGAACTGCTGATTGGTTGCTATGGGTAACAGCCCTGGTTCCGTAAGTGCCCATAGAACCACATGTAACTCACCTTTATTGCAGAGATATAGTGTAAGAAAAAAAGGGTCCTGCCAAGCTCCGCCCCTTATTCCTAAAGTGCCTCTATAACCAATCATTTCCTTTACTAACTCGTTATTCCAGGAACAAGTTCTGTTTGTTTTCTGTAATAAAACTTTCATTGTGTTGCGTTCTGTGCCTTTAATTTCCTTCCTTTCTGCCTTTGGTGCCCCCCTGCTTATCCCTTATCAAGCCCCAATGAATTTAGCCCAAGTCCCTGCCCCACAACTATCGATATTTTATGCCTAAGGAACAGGATTCTTCTATCTAGGAACCTCCCCCTGGGTAAGTGAATCCAATCTCCCCCAGTACTTACCCAGGTACAGAGCTCTGATTCTCTGTACTTCCTGCTCCTGGGCTGTTCTCTTTCCCATGGTCAGACAGGAACCTCCCCCTGGGTAAGTGAATCCAATCTCCCCCAGTACTTACCCAGGTACAGAGCTCTGATTCTCTGTACTTCCTGCTCCTGGGCTGTTCTCTTTCCCATGGTCAGACAGGAACCTCCCCCTGGGTAAGTGAATCTCCCCCAGTACTTACCCAGGTACAGAGCTCTGATTCACTGTACTTCCTGCTCCTGGGCTGTTCTCTTTCCCATGGTCAGACAGGAACCTCCCCCTGGGTAAGTGAATCCAATCTCCCCCAGTACTTTTCCAGGTACAGAGCTCTGATTCTCTGTACTTCCTGCTCCTGGGCTGTTCTCTTTCCCATGGTCAGACAGGAACCTCCCCCTGGGTAAGTGAATCTCTCCCAGTACTTACCCAGGTACAGAGCTCTGATTCTCTGTACTTCCTGCTCCTGGGCTGTTCTCTTTCCCATGGTCAGACAGGAACCTCCCCCTCGGTAAGTGCATCTACTCTCAGTAATTGGAAGGGATGGGAAAGACAAATCAATGGAGAGCAGTGCAGAGAAAGGGACAGACACAATGACAGTTACACAGAACTATAAACCCAGTGAGAATGAGGAATGAATGGATATTGGGAAGTTGTATCAGGAGTCAGAGGCAGCAGTGCAGAGAAAGGGACAGACACAATGACAGTTACACAGAACTATAAACCCAGTGAGAATGAGGAATGAATGGATATTGGGAAGTTGTATCAAGAGTCAGAGGCAGCAGTGCAGAGAAAGGGACAGACACAATGACAGTTACACAGAACTATAAACCCAGTGAGAATGAGGAATGAATGGATATTGGGAAGTTGTATCAGGAGTCAGAAGCAGCAGTGCAGAGAAGAGAAAGGGACAGACACAATGACAGTTACACAGAACTATAAACCCAGTGAGAATGAGGAATGAATGGATATTGGGAAGTTGTATCAGGAGTCAGAAGCAGCAGTGCAGAGAAGAGAAAGGGACAGACACAATGACAGTTACACAGAACTATAAACCCAGTGAGAATGAGGAATGAATGGATATTGGGAAGTTGTATCAGGAGTCAGAAGCAGCAGTGCAGAGAAAGGGACAGACACAATGACAGTTACACAGAACTATAAACCCAGTGAGAATGAGGAATGAATGGATATTGGGAAGTTGTATCAGGAGTCAGAAGCAGCAGTGCAGAGAAAGGGACAGACACAATGACAGTTACACAGAACTATAAACCCAGTGAGAATGAGGAATGAATGGATATTGGGAAGTTGTATCAGGAGTCAGAGGCAGCAGTGCAGAGAGTGTGGACATTGGAGAGTTGCTGATATTTGTTTTATTAGGATTTATTTGCCCTTAAAGGAACAGTAACGTCAAAAAATAAAAGTGTTTTAAAGTAATGAAAATATAATGCAGTGTTGCACTGGTAAAACTGCTGTGTTTGCTTCAGAAACACTACTATTGTTTATATAAATAAGCTGCTGTGTAGCAATGGGGGCAGCCATTCAAAGGAGAAAAGGCTCAGGTTACACAGCAGATAGCAGATAAGCTCTATTATATGTCTAATGGTGTTATCTGTTATCCATTAGTTAACCTGTGCCATATAGCCATTTTTCAATTTCCGCCATTGCTCCACAGCAGCTTGTTTATATGAACTATAGTAGTGTTTCTGAAGCAAACATAGCAGTTTTACCAGTGCAGGGCAGGGTATTTCCATTACTTTAAAATACTTACATTTTTTGGCGTTACTGTTCCTTTAAATGTACCAGTCCTGTTACACTTTGCTGCCATCTGCTGGACAGTGACAGGAGTCACACAATTTTCTGCTGATTGAGTGGAAGTGGGGGTGCTGCTTGGAACCCAGAATTTGTATCAGAGAAACTGCTCTGTTCCCTGCACTAAGATGATCCAATGAATGTAAGGTGTGTCTGTCTGTTCCACATCAGTGCTCCCTAAGCAGCTACTTCAACCCACCCTACCTCTGAAATTCTTGGCCATGACTCCCCCCCACACACACACTATTTATATTTTACAAAAACTCACCCCTTTCCATGTTTAGAAGAACAGCAGCAGCAGCAGCAGCAGAAGTCAAACACAGGAGCACATTAACCCCAGGCATGCCAGTAATATCACTGCAGAAATGTCAGTAGAACACACGCCATGTTTTGATGTATAAGAGCCAAGCAGGTCTGTGAGAAGCTTTAGGTGCCTGGGTGGGTTTGGGGTTATTTGAGTCACTGCTACTGGGCCCTTATTATTATTATTATGAATTTAACACTAGACTAGTGGTAGAACAATTACCTCTGGGAATACTGTGAGCAGTGCAGTTAAAGGGGTTGTTCACCTTTGATATAACCGGTAGTGTGATCTACAGAGGGATATTCTGAGACAATTTGCAATTGGTTTTTATTTGCGGTTTTCGAGTTATTTAGCTTTTTATTCAGCAGCTCTCCAGTTTGTAATTTCAGCCATCTGGTTGCTAGGGTCCAAATTCCCCTAGCAACCATGCACTGATATGAATAAGAGACTGGAATATGAATAGCAGAGGCCTGAATAGAAAGGTGAGGAATAAAAAGCAGCAATAACAATACATTTGTAGCCTTACAGAGCATTTGTTTTTTTAGATGTCAGTGACCCCCATTTCAAAGCTGGAAAGAGTCAGAAGGAGAAGGAAAATAAAAAAAGTATAAAAATAAATAATAAAGACCATATGTCATGCCAGGGCCACCTTGCACTGGCATTTTTAAAGTTAATACTGTAATTACTCAGTCTCAGGCTCACACAGAGACCCTTAATTGTATATCTCACCAGGGGGCTGTGGAAAGGTGACATCCATATCTGTCATCTGAGACGGTCTGGAGCCACACCATTTGGGCAAGGAAGCTGGGCCAGTCAGTTGATCGGCTGATCAAAGAACAGAGCTGTGGACCTAGAGCAGCAGGGGGGGATAGCTAGTAGAAAATTATGGATTATAGGAAAGTATCCATATCTTCTGTGTCATAGGATTCACAACCTCATAACTTACATATTGGTTATGAGGAGGTCACATGCTTCCTAACAATACCAAACAGGGCCAGCCTATACCCACCTGTAAGGAGGGCTGGTTCCTGGGGGACTGGAAAGTGGGAACCTATTAGTGTTTGGTATTGTTCTTCTTGCCCACATATGAATCACAGCCTGCCCATGTTTTTATTATAGTATTGGGTACTGGCAAGTACCCATATTATATTAAGGGATATTGGGGAATATTGCCTGAGAGTAGCAAACCCCCTGCAGGGGGTCGTAAATGACATGTTCCTGGGCACTCCTACCTCATGTATAAGGTAATGAGGGGAGTGTCCCAGCAGGAAATAAAAAGGTGACATTCCCAATATCACATGGTCATACAAGGAGGCTCCATTTATTCAGTGGATTGTATGTCCAGCTTCCAACTCGTGCCTCAGAGGAAATACACTGACAACTTCAAAACTTGGTAAAGTAAGGGTTTTCTTTGTGTTTTTACTCCCTTTTATTTGATTTACTGTATTTGCAACTATGTGTCATCTTTGTAATATTATTTTTATATATATACATATGCACTGTTTCTTTTAAATATTAAATATCATTTAATACGTTAGTCCTTGTGCTCTAAACAAACTCATTGCCCATATGAATGCTTGTGCCTACCTGTATGAACTCTTCGTATGTGTGGAAAGGGAAAGTTGCCTATTTGTATGTTGGATAACTAGTACGGCTAGCAGGAAAGTGTTTTTGAATGTAGATTAACCCTTTGGCTGCTGGAGTGCTTGTTAGACTTGTAGGATCTTATCCTGAGTAACTACCATAGGAGAGAGTGTTTGATGTATTGTGTAGTGTGAGTTATTACCTGTTATAGAGGGCAGGGGAATAGTCACATTAGGTTTCTATCGCCTATTAATGATAGATGGTGGCAGCGAATGAACTTTGGGGGTGTTGGTGTGTTTTTGGGGTGTCTGATGTTGGTCTAACCTGTGTGTAAGGTGATTGAGAGACTGATTGTAACCCCTTGTAGCCAAACCCAAGAGTTAAGTGTGGTTGAGTGAGGCGGTTTTGTGACACCATACCTCCCAACTGTCCCTTTTTCAAAGGGACAGTCCCTCTTTTGACAGCTCAACCCGCAGTCCCTCATTTGTACTGGAAAGTCCCTATTTTCTCTGCACTGAACAGCCAGAAAAAGATACAAAGTTTCTAACTTAATTGGCTTTTGGCAGAGAGCCCAGAACAGCTAACGGGTGCAAATCAGATACTTTGTAACAATTTTGAGATAAGAAAATAAGTAATTGTAATATTTTCAAACTTTCATTACCTGCCAAATTTGGTAAAATGAACATGGTAATTAGGGGGTGTGGCCATAAAAATGGGCGTGGTCAAACATGTCCCTCTTTTTCCTTCCAAAATGTTGGGAGGTATGAAAAGACCAATTGAAAAGTTAGTTGGTTTAGGCCATTCTATAACATACTAAAAGTTAACTTAAAGGTGAAGCACCTCATTAAAGCTGCCCAGGGGTAATATAATAATAATAATAATAATATATAAGTGAGGGGCCCTTCCTTCCTGCACTGCCAGGGGCCACCGTTCTCTAATCCCTATGTTCCTTCCGGTGCAAGCGATGTTTGTTGCCATAGCGACCAGCCAGAGCAATACATCCGCTCACTGACTGACCATCCCATGACCACACAAACACCTCCCACTCTTTTCAATGGCTCTCGCTAGACAAACCATAGACGTCGAGGATCTGGACTAGAGCGTCTGTAGCTAGCTTGGGGCCGCTCTATCCTGAAAGTTCTCTCTGCGCGTGAGAGTAAGCGGCTCCTCCCTATGGTTATAAAACCGGCCGCGCAGAATTGTGGGAGATTAGCTGAGTTACTGGTGTCAGAGCAAATATGGCGGCGGTCGTGTTCTCCTTGAGACGTAGCGGGCCGGTGCTGAGGTTGTCGGGAGCCTTACAGGTCAGAGCTTGTGACGTGAGTGGGTGCAGTGACCCGGGGATGGGGGATTCGAGTTAGTTGTGTATTTTGTACGAGCTTGTGTCAGTGTGTAGCGCTGGGTCCCTTGTTGTGTAACGTCTGTCAGTCAGTGTGTGACTTCCTATTGTCAGTCTGTGGCTCCTCCCCCTGTCTGTGTCATTCCAGGGCCCCAATTATGTTCCTCTGCCCCATTATTATATTATTATTATTATTATTATTCTAATTCTTCTAGTGTCAGTGTCTGTATTGCAATGGTCCCTTGTGTCCCTGGGGCCCCAGCTAAGTGTCACTGTATTCTGGGCTCTTACCTGAGGCTGAGCCAGTGGTGAGCAACTGCAGGAGTCCAGGGAAATCACAAACACAATATCTTTCCTCTTAAAGGGCTGAATGAACCCCAGAAATCCCAGGGTGTCGGTGTAACTGTTGAAGGACTGGCAAATGTCAGAGGGGCTTCTGGCCGGTGCCATAGACTCTCGCTGTTTATTGGACTTGTGGCTGCTTGAAATGCCAGGGCCTATTTGAGATCCCAGCCCAGAGTAAATTCTCATAAATAAAGCGCATCCCCATGTTCTCCAGCTGCACCACTACAGGGGTCGTAATGAAGAACTCCGTGACCTTCACTATGGCCCCATGATAGGGTGTCACTTTAAAACAACAGGATTATACAATGGGTTCAGTCCAACGCTTCCACCTGTGTACAGGGCTCACTTTCCAACCGGGTCACACCAGCAGACCAACATATAATCACTCAAAATAGTATAGGATGGAGCACACAGTAGGCAGACTTTGTTGTAATAAATTATATTCGGACCACAACATGTTTCGGATCGACATGGATCCTTGAAAAAGGATCCATGTCGATCGGAAACATGTTGTGGTCCGAATATAATTTATTGAGGATCCATGTTGATCCAAAACATGTTGTGGTCCGAATATATGCCTACTGGGTACTCCATCCTATACTATTTTGAGTCACTTTAAAACAATGACCCTTGTCACTATGGACCCCCGTGCTGTGTGTAGTACAGTCCAACAGGAACACTCAAAACTACAAGTTATGTCAGAGGTGAAACTGTTCTGTGGGAGGGTAACAACAACCTGCCCATGAGCCCAGAGTCATCTGCAGTCGGGTAAAGGGCATCACCATTGGACCATGGAATGGGGGGGAAACTCACTGGAGGGGCTTTGCCAACACTACCAGCCTCAAGGATTTATGGTACAGTTTGGGGGAGGAGGAATAATATACTGTTACATAGTTTCGGCCCCTGGTTCCTGGCGAAACCTTAAAGAAACCTTAAATGGGTGGTTCACGTTTAACTTGACCTTTAGTATATTATAGAATGGCCAATTCTAAACAACTTTTCAATTGGTCTTCTTTATTTATTTTTCATAGTTTTTGAATGATTTGCCTACTTTTTTTTACAGTTTTTAAAAGGGACCCAATCTAAAAAACAAATGCTCTGTAACGCTATTGTTATTGCTACTTATTATTACTCCTCTCTCTATTCAGGCCTCTCCTATACATTTTTCCAGTCTCTTATTCAAATCAATGCATGGTTGCTAGGGGAATTTGGACCCTAGCAACCAGATGGCTTAAATTACAAACTGGAGAGCTGCTGAATAAAAAGCAAAATAAGTCAAAAACCACAAATAATAAAAAATGAAAACCAATTGCAAATTGTCTCAGAATAGCCCTCTCTACATCATACTAACAGTTAATTTAAAGGGGAACAACCCATTAAAGGTTATAGTGACATTCCTGATGATTCCATGTTTCCTGCTCTGTGGAACAAAAGGGGTTAAATACATATTAATATCCTTGGCTTTTGGAATAAGATGTTGGGCAGGCAGGTGCCCGGGTACTTTTGGCCCTAAAGTGTATGTGCTCTAGTGACTGAGATCAGCATGCAGAGGTGCAGCCTATGTGACTTGTGAGGCACCACAGCCAGAGGAGACCTCGGGGTTCTCTTTGACCCCCTCTAATGGGGTTGGTTAGTCTATGAAACCTGCACCTCTGCCCCATCCCAGAGGCCCATAGTCTGTGTATGGCAGATGTATTGTCACCTTCAGTCACACGCAGCCTCTGGCCAAACCCTCTTTCCTGCCTGTCATTTAGTGACGAGCTGCTGCTAATTAGCCTTGTGACTAAATCATTAGGTATGTCACTCTCCTGCATGTTATTTGCCTTTAATACTTTATCTCTGCATTTAATGGCGCTGTTTCCCAGGGCCTTTGTTGTCAGAAAAACCATAATACAAGATGTGCCTTTATTAATGGTAATTTAATAATAATAATCCGTTAAATAAAACAAAATATTCACCTTTAGGAAGATCACATGACTGCCGATATAGGTTTCAATATTTTTTATTGAAATGTTTTTAAAAATAGAACATACAGTCATAAATATGACATATCTTATTAATAACAGTAAAATGCCGATATGACTCCGCTGATCACAGCTTCCCTTAAAGCGCAGCATTTAGCAGACATGGCTGAGTTCTGCTGGTAATGTTAGAACATCTCACTGATCCCTAACAAGATCTAAATCATAGAATGGAATTAGCAGCCACTGCCACACTAGGAAAGGTTCTCTGCTGTGATTGGTGCCTGGGGGAGGTATGTAAGCAGGTGTGAACCAATGAGAACACATCTATTCTGCTCTTATTACCTACAATATCTTATCATATAAGGTTAATGTGATTGGTTGCTGGGTTTGGGTGCCTGAGGCCACAGAGGTGATGTGTCACAGCTGCAGCTAGATAGGAATCTGATAGGGACCTTAGATTGTAAGCTCACTGGGGCCAGGACTGATGGGAATGTGATCGGGACCTCAGATTGGAGGCTGAACTGGGCAGTAAGTGATAGGGACCTTAGATTGTAAGCTCACTGGGGCAGGGATTGATGGGAATGTGATAGGGACCTTAGATGGTAAGCTCACTGTGACAGGGACTGGTGGGAATGTTATACACCCACCCCTCATCTACAATGCTAAGGTGTCACTCTTCCTGCATTATGGGCAGTGTTCATTGGATCGATTAGAGTTTTTTTGTTTTAGTCCCTCCTTATCTCAAATAAAGGAAGGGGGGATATATTGCTGAACACATAGAGAGCAGAGCCTGCTGTACATGTAGTGATAATGTCCTGTAGGAGGTGCCCTATGACTTATATAAATCAGATTTCCTTAGTCTTATGCCTCTAACCATCCTCAAGGCTCTGTCCTGGGACCATTACTATTCTCCCTCTATACTTCCTCCCTTGGCAAATTAATAAATTCGTATGGTTTCCACTACCACCTCTATGCTGACGATACTCAGATCTATCTCTCATCTCCTGATCTCAACCCAGAACTCCTAACTTAACTCCTAATAGTGTGTCCACTATCTCTACCTGGATGTCACAACGCTACCTTAAATTAAACCTCTCTAAAACTGAAATGGTTCTCTTTCCTCCAACTAACACCAGTAACATCCCGGAAGTATCCATCATAGTTAACAATTCCACTATCACCCCCGGGCCCGGTGCCTTGGGGTTATCCTAGATTCTGCCCTGTCATTCACTCCTCATATCCAGTCACTTATTAAATCATGTCACTTCCACCTGAGGAACATCTCCAAAATTCCCTTCGCTTTAGATTGTAAGCTCTTTCTGCACAGGGCCTTCCTCACCTTTTGTACCGGTATTGATTGTGATGTATGTAACTCCATATGTTCTATGTATGTGACTTAGTTGTATAAACACATTTACTTTACAGTGCTACGCAATATGTTGGCGCTATATAAATACATGTTAATAATAACAATCTTATTTTCCAGGTTTCTCGTGGGGCACAGACAGCTGCCGCCCCCGCATCTCAGGCAGCCGCTCGCATCAAGAAATTTGCCATTTACAGATGGGACCCAGACAAGCCCGGTGACAAGCCCCGTATGCAGACGTATGAGGTTGACTTGAATACGTGAGTTGTACCTTGTGTTTGCTGCTAGTGGGGCTCATATATTCCTTAATATCTCTGTATAGTGTCAGTCTGTCAGCTCTCACTCCTGTCTCCCAGGTTCTACTACAGTCTTGTAAATTGATTTATACATAGTTGCATTTATGCTATTAAATAACCGTAACTATAATTGATCGATAAACATAGTTTTGTTTATGCTATTAAATGACCGTATTTGTAATATTGTACCACTAGGGGTCTGCCTCTGAAAATGCACTCATGTTACAATAGCTCCTCTGTCTTGTGTACTTTTAGGTAATAAACCATTATAACTGTTCCATGATAAACCCATATGTGATTAATCATTCCATTTAAATGTGAAGATATATCCCTAAAATATCTTTAACCCCATCTATATACACACAATATGAGGATTGTGTATACAAATCTAATGATACACAAAATCTGCATCCCTAAATACAGATAAAAGATATTAACCCCATAATCTCAATTATTATAATACGAACAAATCACTTATATATATACACATACATACATATATACAATAACACTTTTTCAAATTTTTGCAAAATCCTGGTGTTGCTGGTCTTTCTTTCTATATTATATATTTCCTTACCGTGCAAAAAGAGAAAGTACAGAGAAGAGAGACTAAGCTGATAAAGGGAGTGGAAGGGATCAGTTATGGGGAAAGACAAGTTGGGATTGGTTACACTGGAGATAGTGCTGATCCATAAGGCCCTTGGCTATCAGTTGTTCTATGAATGGGTTGAATTGTACTGACCCTGATCTCTCCCCGTAGGTGTGGCCCCATGGTGTTGGACGCGCTGATTAAGATAAAGAATGAGGTGGACCCCACACTGACATTTCGTAGATCTTGCAGAGAAGGTGAGAGGTTTATATTCCAGTTCTGCTGAAGCTTTGGGTCCCTTTTTTCACTACATTCAACTCATTGGGTTTGATCCTTGCAGGTATATGTGGCTCCTGCGCCATGAACATTAACGGGGGCAACACCCTGGCCTGCACCGTGAGAATAGACACCAACCTGAGCAAAGTCTCCAAAATCTACCCCCTCCCTCACATGTATGTTGTAAAGGATCTTGTGCCTGTAAGTGCTGCCTATTCCTCTCATTTATATATCATATTACAGAGCTCTGATTCTTTGCTCCTGGGCTGCTCTTTCCCATGGTCCTCCCCCGGTACTTACCCAGGTACAGAGCTCTGATTCTCTGTACTTCCTGCTCCTGGGCTGTTCTCTTTCCCATGGTCAGACAGGAACCTCCCCCTGGGTAAGTGAATCCAATCTCCCCAGTACTTACCCAGGTACAGAGCTCTGATTCTCTCTACTTCCTGCTTGTGGGCTGCTCTCCTACCCAGGAGTAGGTTCCTGCATGACCCTGGGTAGGGGACTTCCTGCCCTTGGGAGAGAGAGACACACTCCCTACCTACCTGTACCTGTCAGGAGCCACTCACCTCAAACTGTTTTTTTTTGTTCTTGTGGAAGGACCTGAGTAACTTCTATGCGCAGTACAAGTCGATAGAGCCGTACCTGAAGAAGAAGGATGAGTCTCAGCAGGGGAAGGAGCAGTACTTACAGTCCATAGAGGACCGGGATAAGCTGGTGAGTGTTGGGGGGGTTTCCCCACCCCCTTGGATCTGAGCAGGGGCCCCACTATTCAGCAGCCAATGGAAAGCTCACATTAACTTTAGCAATTGCCACATAATACTGTCAGAGACAAGGGCCCATAGAGGCTGCTGGGATTGGTGGATATGTAACTGGCAATATATACAGCACTGCAGCCTGGGAGGGCCGTGATAGGATAATATAGAAGCGAGAGAGAAGTAGGAGGAGCTGAAGTGCAAGGATATTGGGTCATTATTCAGATCTCTGAGTGATTGGTTCAACTGCGCTGCTGCCAACCATTAACCCTTTGTTTCCCCTGTGTGCAGGACGGGCTGTACGAGTGCATTCTGTGTGCTTGTTGCAGTACCAGCTGCCCCAGTTACTGGTGGAACGCAGATAAATATTTGGGCCCCGCGGTGCTTATGCAGGTAAGTGTCTCTCTGGACATGGGTATTTACTAGGGAGTAATGTTTACGTTTTAAAGGGGAGCTGCACCCAAATTTAATTGTTCAAGGAAGCGATATTTCTGCTGTAGGTTTGTTAATCAGTTGCTTCTGCTACATTGATTCAGGAGTCAGAAGGAGCAGTGCAGAGAATAGCTAATTAGTGCAGAAGCCCCCCCGGTGCACACAGTATGGAGATTTATCATGGGTCGCTGGCCCCCGGGTGTTTGTGTTTCAGGCATACAGATGGATGATTGACTCCAGGGATGATTTCACAGAGGAGCGACTCTCCAAACTACAGGACCCCTTCTCCCTGTACCGCTGCCACACCATCATGAACTGCACCCGCACCTGCCCCAAGGTAACTGCCATTGTGGCTAGTGACGTTATCTGATAACATTACATGGGGCCCTCCTGCTGCTGAGGGATGCTGGGAAATAGTTTAAGGCTTTGCTTATTTGTTCCCTTTGTGCTGTTCCTTTAAGGGCCTGAACCCGGGCAAAGCTATCGCTGAGATAAAGAAGATGATGGCGATGTACAAGGAGAGAGCGGTGTCTGCATAACGTTGTCATGTGACTGGCAGCCGCAGTGTGATTCGCTTCTACTCTACCTCTGTCCTGCAGCAACATGGCAACTCCAGCACTTTCTCTAACCCGTGTGTTCTGCCCATCAGCTGCCAGAGACCAGAGGGAATGAGTGCCGCCTTGTGATGTACATTAAATAGTTAATTGTGGTCTTTAACCCTCCATGTGCCTCTCTCTTAAACTGCGGGTGTTGCACTTTAATCAGGACTGTGTAGCGGGTGCAACAGTGGCATCACTCAGGGGCCACACAATTTTGTGCTACTTGAAAGCAAGAGGTGTATAGTAGTGACTCAGGGATAATGTGTATAATAAGGTGAGACAATGTGGGAGGGACTTGGCAGTGTAACAGGTGGGCGTGTCTCAGACTCCCAGCACCCTTGGACTATTAGAGGGAATTGCATGTAGGCAGCAGGGAGTCAAATGGGGCTTATTAGCTACATGTCTCGCTACACATGACGAGGCTCCGAGCTCTAACACTTGTGACTGTATCAGGTCCTGAGCAACCTGCTCAGCTGCTTGTGCCCCTTTCCTGCTGATGGAATCTCCTTGCACCTGAGGCTGCTGATAACAGAAAATCAAATCATACTTACAGAGATTTTCTTTTCCTGGACTGGAACATGGCAGTGGGCAACTATGGGTTAATCCCCCCTGCTGTGCAGATTGGCAGGAATTACCTAATAAAAGTTTTGCTTCCGCCCCCGCCGCCATCTTTGATCTACTGGAGTCTCCCCCAATAGGGTGGGAAGCTATGCCCACTGCCACGTTCCAGTCCAGGAAAAGAAAATCTCTGTAAGTATGATTTGATTTTCTGTTTTCCTGTTCCTTTCACATGGCAGTGGGCAACTATGGGATGTACAAAATTTTCCACACATAGTTTAGGGAGGGTGTTTATTTATTAGATATAGCAGACTGCAATACTGCTGTACCAAAGTAAGTATTTTTGTTGGCAAATACATCAAATTTATAGTGTTTTACAAAAGTATGCATTGAGGACCAAGTGGCTGCTTTGCAGATATCTTCTGATGATGTCCCGGCTTGGAATGCCCAGGATGCTGCCATAGCCCTTGTAGAGTGTGCTTTAATAGATTTAGGTACTGTACTGGACTTGAGGCTGTAAGCTAGATAAATGCACTGTTTTATCCAGTTCGCAATTGTTGATTTGGATGGTCTCATTCCCGTCTTGGCGCCATTGGCAAGGATCAGTAAGGAATCTGATTTTCTTATTTCTTTCACTTTGTCCAGGTAGGCTAAGAGACATCTTCAGACGTCTAAAGTATGCCATATGTTTTCTTGTTCTGTCTGTGGATTTTGGTATAGCGAAGGTAATATAATATCCTGTGAGGTATGGAATTCTGAAACTACCTTGGGTAAGAAATTGTCGGATGTTTGCAGTATTATTCTTCTAGAATATTAATTTTTCCTTGAGAAATAGAGAGGGCATGGAGTTCGCTGACTCTTCTTGCTGATGTTATTGCAAGTAAAAAACAAGTTTTTAGAGTCATATTTTTTTATCGATGCTTGTTCAATAGGCTCGAATGGTTCTTTTGTGAGGCAGTCAAGAACCAAATTCAAGTCCCATGGGGGAACTTGTGATCTAACTTTAGGTTGAAGTCTTCTCAGTCCCTGAAAGAACCTTTTAACTAGAGGTCTTGAGGCCCATTGTATTTTTGAGAAATTGGAAATTGCTGAAATTTGGCCTTTTAGTGTGGAATTGCTGAGTCCCAGAGTTACTCCACTTTGTATAAAGTCTATAACCTGTGTTTCGGTTATTTTTGATATTTCTATATTGGCATCTGGAAGCCATTCCAAGAATTTTTCCCATATTGCAAAGTATTTTTGTATTGTAGAAGGTTTTCTTGCTGACATGAGCGTGTTAATCGCATCACTAGAAAGACCTGATGCTTCTAAATTTAGCCTTTCAAGAGCCAGGCCTTCAATTTCAGATTTTTTGGATTTGGATAATGTTGTTCCCCTCTTGATAGTATGTCCGGCCATTCTGGGAGACTGATCGGGGGGCATGAGGACATTTGAAGGACCTGCGAAAACCAAGGTCTCCTTGGCCACCAAGGTCCCACCATCACCACTTCCGTTTTCTCGTGTTTGATTTTCTGTAGGACTCTTGGTATGGTCAGGAATGGAGGGAATATGTAGGCTCTCTTGAATTTCCATTGTATGGAGAAAGCGTCCACTGCCCAGGCTCCATGGTCCAGGTCACATATGAGGGAAGCTTCGCATTCTTCTTGGTTGCCATTAGGTCTATAGAAAGGGGACCCCATTTGTCCTGTATCATCTGGAAAGCTTTGGGGTGTAGTTCCCATTCTCCTGCTGGTGGAAGAGTTCGACTCAGTTTGTCCGCTAGTATATTGAGTTCCCGGTATGTGTTCTGCTCTCAGTTCTTTCAGGTGTATTTCCGCCCATTCGAAAATATGTATGGTCAGATTCAATAATTTCTCTGATTTTGTTCCTCCCTGTTTGTTCAGGTATCTGACCGCTGTTGAATTGTCTGATTTTATCAGAACTTCCTTGTACATCACTTGTTTTTGAAATTTTATCAGGCTCAGTTGTATAGCTTTCAGTTCCCTCCAATTGGAAGAGTAGTTTGATTCCTGGGTCGACCATATCCCTCTGATATTCTGGGTACTCATGTGGGCACCCCAGCCTTGTCTGCTGGCATCTGTTGTGATGATGGTCCAGTTCCTTTGATGGAGATCTATTGGGACTCTTATAGAATTTGTCATTGTCCACCAGGATAGGGATGATATTGTCTTCTCTGATAAATATATTAGTTGTTTTGGGTGACTGTAGTCGTGATCCCATTTTGTCAAGAATTCGAATTGGAGAGGTCTGGAGTGTATTCTCTCCCATTTTACACAATCCACTGTCGCTCCCATCTGTCCTAGTACTTGCTGGCAAGATCTGGCCGAGACAGGATTTTGCTGTGTGAGGTTGTGAACACTTTGTTGAATGTTCATGATCTTTAGAGTTGGGAGGCTGATATTGAATGTTGTTGTGTTTATTACTGTCCCTAGAAATTCCAGAGTTTGAGCTGGTGATGGGTGACTTTTCTCCCAATTGATGATCCAACCTAGATTCTGTAAGTATTCTGTAACTATTTTCACATGTTGTCTCAGCAGTCTTTCTGATGGTGCTTTTATCAGTATATCGTCTAAGTATGAGAAAATCTGTATTTTCATTATTCTCAGGTTTGCTACCACTGGGGCAAGAACCTTTGTGAATATTCTTGGCGCTGTCGACAGACCGAAGGGTAATGCTCTGAATTGAAAGTGTTGATTCAATATGTGGAATCTCAGAAACTTTCTGTGTTCTGGCCATACTGGGATGTGTAGGTAAGCATCCTTGAGGTCTATTTTCGCTAGCCAGTCCCCTTGGTTTAAGCATTGTGTAATGGATCTGATCGTCTCCATCCTGAAAGTCTGTACATTGAGGTGTGTGTTTAGTTGTTTCAGGTTGAGAATAACTCTCGATTCTCCATTCGGTTTCTTTTTCTGGAACAGATGAGAATATACCCCTTTGTACTGTTGAGACTTGGGAACTTTCGATATGAATCTTTTCTCTTGGAGTCCTGAAATGATCTCCTGTAGTTCTGGTGTCCCTTTTTTGGATCTTAACTTGTCTGATGTTGTGAAGGATTCTTTTGGGTTTGAAGTGAATTCTAGTCGGTATCCTCTGGATATAATATCCAGGGCCCAGTTGTCTTTGATTTCTCGAGCCCACACTGCTCTGTGAGATGAAAGCCTTCCTCCTATCTTGAGCCGAGGGGCTCCCGCACCTTCAGGGCCTTTTCTCGGTTTTTTGTTCAACTCTTTTGCGAAAAGGTTGATCCCTATGTCTCCATTGCCTTGAGAAAGCTTTTCCTGGTTTGTATTGTTTGGCGTCTCTGTAAGAGGTTCCAACTTTTGAATTCTGAAAGTTTGGAACTTTCCTTTCTCTGCGATCTTGTGGAAGGAAAGAAGATTTGCCAGCAGAAGCTTTTGAAATAATGGAGTCTAGTTCTTTTCCAAATAAAAGATTTCCTACATATGGAAGGGAGCATAGGTTGTGCTTCGATTGGGCATCTGCGTTCCAATGGCGAAGCCATAATCCTCTTCTGGCTACTACAGATGATGCCATTGTTCTGCCCGTTAACTTAACCGTGTCCATTGAAGCTTCTGCCACAAATTCATTTGCTAGCTTGATGTCTTGGAGCATTTCATTAAGCTTTCCTCTATCCTCTCCTCTTTTAACTGCTTCTTGTAACTCGTTCAGCCATACTTTATTTGCTCTGGATACTGTTGTAATTGCCACTGCCGTTTTGCAGGTTGCCCCTGCTGCTGTGTATGCTCTTTTAAGTGCTACATCTTGTCTTCTTTCCATTGGGTCTCTGAGAGAAACCCCCTCATCGACCGGGAGGGTTGTTCTTCTTGCTACCCTTGTTATGGCTGCGTCCACTTTTGGTGGGAAGTCCCATCTCTTGGTAAGATCTGTGGGAAAAGGGAACATTCTCTTAAACCTTCTAGAAGTGGAAAGCCTCTTGTCTGGTGTTTCCCATTCTTCATTGACCGCTTTACTGATGATGTCATGTATAGGGAATAGATGGTTCTTTTTTTCCCTAGCTTTAAACATCTTGTCTGTTTTTTGTGGTGAGGCTGTTTTGTCTTCCAAATCAAGAGATTTTCGAACAGCTTTAATAAGTGGCTCAATCGTTTCAAGATTAAAATCTGAACTTTCCTGTTCTGATTGGTCTAAATGAATTTCACCCTCTGTATCTGAGTCATGGAGTTCCTCAGTAACTCCTAGGCTTAAACTTGGGCTGGTTCTGCCTCTTTGCTGAGGAGAGGAAGGTGTTCCTTTGATATCTTGTAATACTTTTTGGGTGACCTGTGACACCATAGATTCCATTGTTTTGTTGAATGAGTCCTTCATCCACCCCATTAGCTCAGAGAATTGAGCAGATGGTTCATCTGTATTCTGCATACATTTCTCACATTGTCTTTTGTCTGGTAAGGCTGTTTCTGTACAAGAAATGCATTGTTTTCTAGCTGATTTACTTCTTCTCCTTTCAGTACCACGAGAGCTTCTGTATATAAAACAAATCAGATCTATTCTTGTTGCATTATATTTTTCATCCCATAGTTATTCTTTTGCCTCTCCTTGCCACTCACCCCCTGGAGCCCGAATGAGACCGTCTGCAGCTCATATTCACCCTGCAGATATATGCATGCAAAAGGGTTAATAGAACGTCTCACCATGTATGGTAGGGCCATGAAGAAAGTTTCAGTACTTACAGTTGTACCTTGATGGTAGCACAAAGCACACTTGGGTAACAGTGCTCTTTCCAGCTTGTGTCTTACCATAATCTGGCAGCTCTGGGGGGAAAACACGCTGCGTTTTAACTTATCAGCGTCTTAGCTTCCGTTGCGTTTCCCTTGGCGCCAATTCTTTTGCGCGCCTGCGCATAGTCGCATTGATGCCGTGGACGCCACCTTGGAAGCTGGTAACATCGGTGTCTTAGTGCGCGTTATGCCGAACTCGGCTTGCGACTTACTGCGCTGGAGGCACGAACTGGCCAGAGCCTGAGGCTCCTCCTGAGACTCTCAGAGGGATTTAGGGTTACCCCGGTCCAGGAGCTACAGCAGTGGAGAGGTAGTCTGCTGGTATGTAGGGGGGAGACTGCAGGAGGAAAAAAAGATGGCGGCGGGGACGGAAGCAAAACTTTTATTAGGTAATTCCTGCCAATCTGCACAGCAGGGGGGATTAACCCATAGTTGCCCACTGCCATGTGAAAGGAAAAGGAACTGCCTGAGGTGCAGGGAATCCTCCTCCCACTGACTGGGCCCGAGGTGCTTCTCTTTCACAGCTGAGACATGGGGTGGAGCTGCCATAGTGTTTATATCCAATCCCCTGGCACTGAGTATAGAGTTACCCATAATCCCTTGTGATGCCCCTGTGTGACCCAATGAATATTTATTATCCCATTAATGATCTATTTGTGCTGGTGGCACTGAGTGACTGTTACACACACTGAGTAAACACTTGATGCCGGAGGAGAGTAAATATCATTACACTGCACTTCAGCTCAAGGGCCCCACAGCTGACATTAGGCCTCCTCATTGGCTGCCCCAGGCTGGGGTTATTGCTCTTCTCTGGGGGTAATTATGTGGCCTGGGCCCCCTGCTCTAAACACACAAAGGCTGAAGTAGATGTAAATAATTAACAGCCTTCGTTATGTTACTGATCACCCTCCAGTAGCGCTAGGGGCAAGGTCTAGTGGGGTCCCCCAGCTGTCTGCGGGTTCTGGCAAATTTTGGGAAGGTTAAGGGACAAACAAGATTATAATTTAGGGAGATCCACCCTGGGGCCCTCCAGCTGTTGATTACCACCCCCCCAAAAAAAAAAAAAAAAGTCCCCTTCCACAATCCTGAGCTTTCTATTGCCATGACACGAAGGTTGGACTGAGTCCAGGGAATGTTCAGGATTGGGCCTGATCCCCAGAATATATGGGGGTGCACTGTATAATAAGCTCTTTGTACTAATCAGGGGCCCTGTGATTGTGGGGGTACAGGGTGTTCCAGCGCATCTCATGACTTCAGCCCTGGGGACCAGTCACACTGAGAGTTGTAGTTGTGATGCAGCTGATAAGAAAGTGTTTGATTGACATGAGAGTATACGGACGCCTGTGCAAATACTCCCAATAAGCTGACACTTAATATACAGGATACTACAGTATATTATTTATGATACATCTATTGGTTCTTTTAGTCACATACAAGTTTATCACAAAAGGCAGAGTAGGTGGAGGGGCCTTTGTTACACAAACCCAAAATGACAAAAATAACAACATTTTCACACAGTGACACAATAATCAACATGGAAATGTAAAATGGTTTTTATTAACAGTCGTAACCTGGACACTAGTGATGAGCCAAATATTAAGTGACGCCCATAGACTTCCATATGTTTTGGTGAATTTTCAGCAAACAAAGTGTCGCACGTCCATCACTACTGGGCACCCTTTGCTTTCAGACCTCACACTCATACTCACACTCACACAACATGGAGTGAATGCGCAGGGGCCAAGACTGGAGCCTCACAGGGGCCACAAGAGCTGGCGCTTCACAAGTGCAGACCAGAGACCCTGCTGCTTGTTGGGGGGAGATCACATGGCCGGAAACGTATGGATTCTGTCACATGACAAAGGATTAACCCATTGGTGCCCACTGCCATGTGAAGGAAACTGGAGGCTCCCCAGGACCTCCCCTTGGCTCTGCAGTCTCCCAGCACAACGAGCCCATGAGTCAGGCCTTTCCCTAGAGACAAACTACAACTCCCAGAATTGTTTAGAAGCCAAAAGCACAGACTCTGCATGGGAAACAATTCCCTTGAAACCTCCTGGATGATGGGCCCTATCAGACAATAAAATGGGGGGCTCTAATGAGTAAAAAAAAAAAAGACCCTTGTACACACAGTCATGCCCCTGAGCTGCCCAAGCCACGCCCATTTTGGTCCATGTCCCACCCTCAATCTGCCCAAGTCCTGCCCACTTTCATACAAGCCCCTCCTCTTTCATGACCAACAAACTGCCTTTTCCACCCTCTGCTATGATGGGGCCCATGAATACACAACTCCCTGCACCCTGCTCATCGCAGCCCCAGCCAATGCCCCACCTGCCCTGGGCACACAGTCCAACTGGAAGGGGTCGCCGACTGCCACTCAAAGGCTCATTTATTCATCAGATGTGGAACCCGAGCTGAAGTTAATCACTGGGCCCCACACTGAACTAATGTCAGGGCCCCAAAGTTCCCAATGAGAAATAAATGAACATCTTGTGTACAGAGACCAGCCGAGGGGCCCCCCACAATCCTGCCCCCCTGCCAGTCCTACTGCCGAAACCTTGGGGCCCCCAGATCTTAGAATAATTATTCCCAATAAACAGGAGCCCCCGGGTCACTATCAGCCTCCCCTGAGATGTCACTTCCCTGTAATTAGAGTGTAAGCTCTGCGGCCAGAAGGAACAAGATTGTTCAGTTAAACTCAACCGATCCCTGTGACAGCTCCGCGGCCCCTTTAAATAAACGCCCCTCCCTCCCAGCGCCGGTGGAGGAACTACAACTCCCATCATGCACTGCGCGCTCAGCAACCTCCTCCGCTGCTTCTAATGGGAAGAACCGCAGTGATGAGACTGGTACTGACCCCCGGGAGTCTGAGGGCTGGGGGGCAGGATTGTGGGGGATACACAGGATATAACTGAGGTCCTGCTATTTCTATATTGGGTGTCTCATGGTGTTACCAACAAAATTAAATGGGCCCTGGCCACAAGAGCTTGCACTCCATATATCCCATATCCACTGCCCCCCAATATAATCCTATATCAGTAATGAAGCCAGCGGGAGGGCAGGAGAGCGCTGTTGCAGAGAATGATGGGAGATGTAGTTCATTCAATCACTGAGCAGCACAGGTAGAAGTTATTGGCCAGTAAAGGGGCCGTTACCTTTTCTCTTGGCCCCATAGCGATTCATAGTCGTTCTTGGGCAGTTTTATATTAGAAACATTTCTTTTTAGAGCAGCAACATATACTGCAGCGTTGTACAATAAACGACTTTATACAAAGATCAGACACAATTACACAGCGACCAATAACTGATACACAATCAAAGAGGGCCCTGCTCAAAAGAGCTTACAATCTAAAAGGAGAAAGGGGCTGAGAGACAAGTGGCACCTTGGTTTTTGCTAATTCCATGTTCTTCTCTATCAGAACCGGATGTGAGGGGTCGGCCTGGTGCCCTCCTGCATGTCTGGTAAGTGCCACAGTATATGTTGAAAGGGTTGTTCACCTTTAAATTAACTCTTAGTATGCCACAGACATTGATATTCTGAGACAAATTGCAAATGGGATTCATTTTTAAATTTTTTGTGGTTTTTGTATTATTTTTCTTTTTGTTCAGCAGCTATCTGGTTGCTAGGGTCTTGCTTACCTTAACAACCAGGCAGTGATTGGAATACGAGCAGGAAAGTACTGGAGGGCTGTGACCCACTGCGAGGCCCAGGGTGAAACATGTGATACATTGGCTGATTCTTACGCTGTTTGTGTCCCTGAAAGAGGAAGCGGCTCCTTGCGTCACTCTGGGAACTCCAACTCCCAGCATGCACTGCCAGCTCCACTGCTGGACATACAGGGATGAGTGATTCATTGGTGGGGAGGAAAGGAGATCTCACCATCAGCATAGGAAGGGGTTCTTTACTGTAAGGACAGTCAGGTTATGGGATTCCCTACCCAGAGAGGGGAATGAGTGATTCATTGGTGGGGAGGAAAGGAGATCTCACCATCAGTATAGGAAGGGGTTCTTTACTGTAAGGACTTCACTTACCCAGGGGGAGGTTCCTGTCTGACCATGGGAAAGAGAACAGCCCAGGAGCAGGAAGTACAGAGAATCAGAGCTCTGTACCTGGGTAAGTACTGGGGGAGATTGGATTCACTTACCCAGGGGGAGGTTCCTGTCTGACCATGGGAAAGAGAACAGCCCAGGAGCAGGAAGTACAGAGAATCAGAGCTCTGTACCTGGGTAAGTACTGAGGGAGATTCACTTACCCAGGGGGAGGTTCCTGTCTGACCATGGGAAAGAGAACAGCCCAGGAGCAGGAAGTACAGAGAATCAGAGCTCTGTACCTGGGTAAGTACTGGGGGAGATTGGATTCACTTACCCAGGGGGAGGTTCCTGTCTGACCATGGGAAAGAGAACAGCCCAGGAGCAGGAAGTACAGAGAATCAGAGCTCTGTACCTGGGTAAGTACTGGGGGAGATTGGATTCACTTACCCAGGGCGAGATTCCTGTCTGACCATGGGAAAGAGAACAGCCAAGGAACATGTGTGACGTGGTTATATTGATATCAGATTGTTGCAGGGTGAGAGTTATTTCAGCAGCTCAGGGATAAAGAGCCCCACACTATACACATTAGACCACCTTCTCTGGGTGGCTGTTCCAGCAATACTGTTGCACTACTCCATCTTTATACTCACAGGTTTTCCTTTATGTTGCAGGTTTGTCCCGGTGAATGTGACAAATCCTCAGACTGTGCACCTGCCGAATGATGAGAATTCGGTGTTATTCTGTATTTCCGGGTTCCAGTATCTCACCCTGGTTCTGGTCCTGTCCCAGGGACACCCCGGAAAGCTCTTTACACCAACAGTAATAGTTCCACTGTGGGATCTGCCCCGTGCTCTCTGCAGTTGCAGCCTCTGACCAGTAGAGGGAGCTCAGAGTTCTCTCACTGAGAAACACTCAGTAATATTTATAAAAAGACATAATTATTGTAACCGCTCCCCCCTTGTATAAACCAAACTTTTGTCTGCCCCCCAGTGCCCTTCCTGCTGCTGCTCTTGGTTTGTTGGCTCTGGGTCTCTGGGTCACAATTGCCCCCCTGGACTTCATGAAGTCTCTCCTACAACTCGTCACTTACACTCACATTAACTTCCAGGGGGTCCTGGTGGGACTCGTCACTGTCAACTTCATTGCAGCCTTCCTTGTGGTGAGTACCCCCAAACCCAATTAGGGCGGTAACCGAGCAACAGTCCTTATAGGGCCCATTCATCCCCCCAAACCTCACACATTGTTATTGTAGGTACCCCACTGTCCCTCTATACTCCTGCACCCCCAAAATGATCTGTATCTCACACATATATTGATATTGTACATCAGTCAGGAACCCCACTGTCCCTCTATACTCCTGCACCCCCAAACCTTGGGATAATGATCTGTATCTCAAACATATATTGATATTGTACATCAGTCAGGAACCCCACTGTCCCTCTATACTCCTGCACCCCCAAACCTTGGGATAATGATCTGTATCTCACACATATATATTGATATTGTACATCAGTCAGGAACCCCACTGTCCCCTCTATACTCCTGCACCCCCAAACCTTGGGATAATGATCTGTATCTCACACATATTGATATTGTACATCAGTCAGGAACCCCACTGTCCCTCTATACTCCTGCACCCCCAAACCTTGGGATAATGATCTGTATCTCACACATATATTGATATTGTACATCAGTCAGGAACCCCACTGCCCCTCTATACTCCTGCACCCCCAAACCTTGGGTATAATGATCTGTATCTCACACATATATTGATATTGTACATCAGTCAGGAACCCCACTGTCCCCTCTATACTCCTGCACCCCCAAACCTTGGGATAATGATCTGTATCTCACACATATATTGATATTGTACATCAGTCAGGAACCCCACTGTCCCTCTATACTCCTGCACCCCCAAACCTTGGGATAATGATCTGTTTCTCACACATATATTGATATTGTACATCAGGCAGGAACCCCACTGTCCCTCTATACTCCTGCACCCCCAAACCTTGGGATAATGATCTGTATCTCACACATATATTGATATTGTACATCAGTCAGGAACCCCACTGTCCCTCTATACTCCTGCACCCCCAAACCTTGGATAATGATCTGTATCTCACACATATATTGATATTGTACATCAGTCAGGAACCCCATTGTCCCTCTATACTCCTGCACCCCCAAACCTTGGGATAATGATCTGTATCTCATACATATATTGATATTGTACATCAGTCAGGAACCCCACTGTCCCTCTATACTCCTGCACCCCCAAACCTTGGGTATAATGATCTGTATCTCACACATATATTGATATTGTACATCAGTCAGGAACCCCACTGTCCCCTCTATACTCCTGCACCCCCAAACCTTGGGTATAATGATCTGTATCTCACACATATATTGATATTGTACATCAGTCAGGAACCCCACTGCCCCTCTATACTCCTGCACCCCCAAACCTTGGGATAATGATCTGTATCTCACACATATATTGATATTGTACATCAGTCAGGAACCCCACTGTCCCTCTATACTCCTGCACCCCCAAACCTTGGGATAATGATCTGTATCTCACACATATATTGATATTGTACATCAGTCAGGAACCCCACTGTCCCTCTATACTCCTGCACCCCCAAACCTTGGGATAATGATCTGTATCTCACACATATATTGATATTGTACATCAGTCAGGAACCCCACTGTCCCTCTATACTCCTGCACCCCCAAACCTTGGGATAATGATCTGTATCTCACACATATATTGATATTGTACATCAGTCAGGAACCCCACTGTCCCTCTATACTCCTGCACCCCCAAACCTTGGGATAATGATCTGTATCTCACACATATATTGATATTGTACATCAGTCAGGAACCCCACTGTCCCTCTATACTCCTGCACCCCCAAACCTTGGGATAATGATCTGTATCTCACACATATATTGATATTGTACATCAGTCAGGGACCCCACTGTCCCCTCTATACTCCTGCACCCCCAAACCTTGGGATAATGATCTGTATCTCACACATATATTGATATTGTACATCAGTCAGGGACCCCACTGTCCCCTCTATACTCCTGCACCCCCAAACCTTGGGATAATGATCAGACTTATCGCTTTACAGATGGCTTTGGATTAGGGGTTTCTGAACAGCTTGAAGCGACTGCGGAGGAAAAAAGAGCCCAAGAAGCTGTATAAGAGAATAGAGAGGGACCTGCAGGGGCAGCTGTCATGGCGGCCTATAGAGCAGACTCTGCACCCTGAGCTCATACTTTCCAGGCAGGTCCCAGTGGATGAAGGTTGAATAAGGACGTGGCCGGTTGTCATACAATTCAGATTTGCACCTTAAACCACCAGCCCGGAGCTGTTTTGAGACAATAGATTTCTATTCTATTTCTATTCTATCTAAGACTTTGTTTTTAGAAAAAAATGCCATTGCGCCTCTCAGGAGCCAGCAGACCCCGCCCCCGAGGAGCTGTTACGAAATCCGTTCTGATGAAATCTTACGAGGGGGTTGGGATCAGAACTAATGGATCCGCCTATGCGTCTCTCTCACATGGTTTATTGTTATTGACTGATGTTGAAATACCTCAAGAGAAATGTCATTATTTATTATTATTATTATTACTACTGATTGGTGGGTCCTGCAGGGGAGAGATGAGCTGCAGCAGGAAAACTGGGGTAAAATGGGAAAAAGGAGGACTCACATTGGCTCCCCTAATTCTAGGCTGCATCTCCCAGATATTAAAGTGGATCTGGATCAAGAGTCATTGTTGGGATTCCAGTATTATCCTCCTCCCCCTAATTTGTTGTATGTTGTTTTCTGACCCCCAGCTCTGACTGGGCTTCCACCTCCTGCTTATTGTAACATTATTATATGGTTATTTATTGCCAACTATAGTTCTGCAACATCACATTTGTAAGACAGAGTAGTGCCTAAGCCCCTAGAGAAATAAGGGGTACAGTTGCACATTATTTTAGGGAAGTGGTGGCAAAGCAGGAAGGGCATTTGAGGGGTGCAGATGTGCCCGAGAGCGCCCCCATGTGGCCTGGACTTATATGAGGAACACAGGTCCCTGTGGGGAAGAGACATAAGTACAAGTCCTGTTGGTGCTGATCAGAACCACAAGCCCTGCAGGAGCTTCCAGCCCCACCCCGGGGTGCCCAGTAACAGCTCATTGTTCTAGAACTGTGCATTATATTTCTGAATTAACTCTGAACATCAAAGCATTAGGATAAGATGGAGACAGTAGAACAAGATGGAGACAGTAGGACAAGATGGAGACAGTAGGACAAGATGGAGACAGTAGGGCAAGATGGAGACAGTAGGGCAAGATGGAGACAGTAGAACAAGATGGAGACAGTAGGACAAGATGGAGACAGTAGGGCAAGATGGAGACAGTAGGACAAGATGGAGATAGTAGGGCAAGATGGAGACAGTAGAACAAGATGGAGACAGTAGAACAAGATGGAGACAGTAGGACAAGATGGAGACAGTAGGACAAGATGGAGACAGTAGAACAAGATGGAGACAGTAGAACAAGATGGAGACAGTAGGACAAGATGGAGACAGTAGGACAAGATGGAGACAGTAGGGCAAGATGGAGACAGTAGAACAAGATGGAGACAGTAGAACAAGATGGAGACAGTCGGACAAGATGGAGACAGTAGGACAAGATGGAGACAGTAGGGCAAGATGGAGACAGTAGGACAAGATGGAGACAGTAGGACAAGATGGAGACAGTAGGACAAGATGGAGACAGTAGGGCAAGATGGAGACAGTAGGACAAGATGGAGACAGTAGGACAAGATGGAGACAGTAGAACAAGATGGAGACAGTAGGACAAGATGGAGACAGTAGGACAAGATGGAGACAGTAGGGCAAGATGGAGACAGTAGGGCAAGATGGAGACAGTAGAACAAGATGGAGACAGTAGAACAAGATGGAGACAGTAGGACAAGATGGAGACAGTAGGACAAGATGGAGACAGTAGAACAAGATGGAGACAGTAGGGCAAGATGGAGACAGTAGGACAAGATGGAGACAGTAGGACAAGATGGAGACAGTAGAACAAGATGGAGACAGTAGGACAAGATGGAGACAGTAGGGCAAGATGGAGACAGTAGGACAAGATGGAGACAGTAGGACAAGATGGAGACAGTAGGGCAAGATGGAGACAGTAGGACAAGATGGAGACAGAAGGACAAGATGGAGACAGTAGAACAAGATGGAGACAGTAGAACAAGATGGAGACAGTAGGACAAGATGGAGACAGTAGGACAAGATGGAGACAGTAGGACAAGATGGAGACAGTAGGGCAAGATGGAGACAGTAGAACAAGATGGAGACAGTAGAACAAGATGGAGACAGTCGGACAAGATGGAGACAGTAGGACAAGATGGAGACAGTAGGGCAAGATGGAGACAGTAGGACAAGATGGAGACAGTAGGACAAGATGGAGACAGTAGGACAAGATGGAGACAGTAGGGCAAGATGGAGACAGTAGGACAAGATGGAGACAGTAGGGCAAGATGGAGACAGTAGGACAAGATGGAGACAGTAGGACAAGATGGAGACAGTAGAACAAGATGGAGACAGTAGAACAAGATGGAGACAGTAGGACAAGATGGAGACAGTAGGGCAAGATGGAGACAGTAGGGCAAGATGGAGACAGTAGAGCAAGATGGAGACAGTAGAACAAGATGGAGACAGTAGGACAAGATGGAGACAGTAGGACAAGATGGAGACAGTAGAACAAGATGGAGACAGTAGGGCAAGATGGAGACAGTAGGACAAGATGGAGACAGTAGGACAAGATGGAGACAGTAGAACAAGTGTCAGGAGTCGAGGCGAGTCCGAAGGTAAGAGCCTCCCCCACGCTTCCCACTGAGTTACGCCCTGAGGGTTGAGACAGGACGTTCCCAGATAAGGAATAGCAGGAGTGCTAGATGAGCCCACAAAATAACAGTTCGTAATAAGGGCTAGCACTTATCTGCAGGAGACGAAGCGAAGTCAGGAACAGGCCGGGTCATACACAGGGAAGGATCAATAAGCAGGTACCAGTTGAGGGAAATCCAGAAGAGTAGTCAGCGAAGCCAAGGTCGAAGTCAGACGAGCAAATACAGAATCCAGGGACAATCAGAAGAGTAGTCAGTAACAAGCCGTGGTCGAAATCAGAATAACATCAGTAATAAACGCTTAGTGTCAGTAAGACGATCACCTCGCACTGGGCCTAGGTCGGAGTGACCTTTTAACCCCTGGACGCATGTTGGCGTCAGAACGCGCGCCTGCGTCAGAACGCGCGCGCGCACGTGAATGCGCGCCCGCGTCAGAGCGCGCGCCCGCGTCAGAGCGCACGCGCGCACGTAAATGCGCGCCCGCGTCCAAACACACGCGCGCATCAGGACACGCGCTCGAAACCGCAACAAACGCCGGAGTGGAAGCACAGGCCTGGGGAGATGTCGGCTCAGCTTGAGCCAGATCTTCTGGATCCCGACATTGCCCCCCCTCAAAATGCAACCTCCGGGTGCATGTGGGAGCCGGTCTGTTAGGATGAGATCTATGAAACAACTCAATAAGTTGAGGAGCATGTAAATTACTCACGGGTTCCCATGAATTCTCTTCTGGAGGAAAACCTTTCCATTGGATTAAATATTGAAGACGACCTCGCCGGTACCTAGAATCCAAGATGGCCTCCACTTCGAATTCCTCAACACCTTCAATAGTTACTGGAGCTGGAGGACTGTGGTCTCTTCCCGAAAAGGTGTTCTTCACCACAGGTTTCAATAAGGCTACATGAAAAACAGGGTGAATTCTGTAAGTAGCAGGTAATTTAAGTTTGAAAGTTACCTCATTCACACGACGAATAATGGGAAAGGGGCCCAGAAATCGTTGACCCAGCTTCTTAGACGGACACGGAAGTTTGATGTGCCGGGTAGACAACCACACCAGGTCTCCAACTCGAAACTCAGAACCCTTCCTTCTCTTACGATCAGCAAAATCCTTGAAGTTGCTCTGTGCTTGGGCCATTGTTTGCTGAATTCTTAGGGTATTGTCCAGAAGAAAAGAAAGTCTTTCTTGAACCGCGGGCACCTCTATACCTTTAGGAAGATTAGGAAGCACGTGCGGATGGAAACCATAGTTAGCGAAAAAAGGAGTTTGCTTGATGGAGGAATGAAGGGCATTATTGTAGGAGAACTCAGCCAATGGTAACAGCTCACTCCAATTGTCCTGGAGGAAAGATGAAAAACAACGTAGATATTGTTCCAACGTTTGGTTAGTCCTCTCTGTCTGCCCATTGGATTGTGGATGAAAAGCCGTGGAAAGAGCCATCTTGATCTTTAAAGCTTTGCACAATGCCCTCCAGAATTTAGATGTGAACTGTACTCCCCGATCCGACACAATCTCGTCTGGCACTCCATGGAGTCTGACGACTTCCTTAATAAACACCTCAGCCGTAGAAGGTGCAGAAGGAACTCCGGAGAGGGGAACAAAATGTGCCATCTTGGAGAGTCGATCCACAATTACAAAAATTGTATTGTATCCTTGCGAGGGAGGAAGCTCTACAATAAAATCCATGGAAATGGAACCCCACAATCGAGTAGGCACTGGTAAAGGACGTAACAGCCCCAGGGGTTTAACATGTGAATCTTTAAACCGAGCACAAGTCTCACAAGAAGATACATAATCCTTGCAGTCCTTAGCCATGTGAGGCCAGAAGAAAAACCTTTGAGCAAGATCTAAAGTCTTAACATATCCCATATGACCCGCCAATGGGTGATCATGAAGAAATTTTAGGGTCTCTAAGCGAAGTGTTTCTGGAATGAAGACTTTGTCTTTCAAAAAAAATAACCCATCACAAGCTTGCAACTCCCCGTGTGGAGATAAAGAAGAGGATGCCTCCTTGATCTTTGAAAAAAGTTCACTCTGAAGAAGAAAGAAATTCTGGGGACGAAGAATCGTATCCGGGGGAAAAGGTTCCTCTTCCTGACTGTGTAACCGTGAAAGAACATCAGCTTTCTTGTTCTTAGAGCCAGGCCTATAGGTTATATGAAAATTAAAACGAGAAAAAAACAATGCCCACCTGGCTTGTCTTGGTTTGAGACGTTTGGCGGTTCGTAAATACTCCAGATTTTTATGGTCTGAAAAAATAATGATCGGGTGTGATGCTCCTTCCAGCAAATGACGCCATTCTTCAAATGCTGCTTTAATGGCCAAGAGTTCTCGGTCAGAAACATCATAATTCTTCTCTGAGGTGGAGAGTTTCTTAGAAAAGAAAGCCACAGGATGAAGAGCGTTGTTATCGCCGGTCCTTTGGGATAAAATAGCACCAATAGCAGTTTCAGATGCATCAACCTCTAGAATGTAAGGCAGAACAGGGTTAGGATGCTTTAAGACAGCAGCAGACGTAAACAGATGTTTTAATTGATCAAATGCTTCTTGAGCTTGTGTAGTCCACTGAAAGTGCTTAGTGGAACTGGTTAAATCAGTGATAGGTGCAATAATCTTAGAAAAGTCCTTAATAAACTTTCTATAAAAATTCGCAAACCCGACGAAACTTTGTACTGCTTTCCGAGAAGAAGGAACAGGCCAATCAAGAATAGCGGACACCTTCTTCTTGTCCATGCAAACTCCGTCAGAAGAGATCACAAACCCCAGGAACTCCACTGAAGACTTGCAAAATTCGCATTTCTCCAGTTTGGCATATAAACGATGAGTTCGCAGACGGTTAAAAACCTTCCTTAGTTGCATCTCATGGTCCTGTTTGGAAGAAGAAAAAATTAGAATATCGTCTAGATAGACAATCAAAAATTGATCCAAAAAATCTCGGAAAATATCATTAACAAAATGCTGAAAAGTCGCAGGAGCGTTGCATAAACCAAATGGCATAACGAGGTATTCATAATGTCCAAAACGGGTTCGAAAAGCCGTCTTCCACTCATCTCCTTGCCGAATCCTTACCAAATTATACGCCCCTCGTAAGTCTAATTTAGAAAAAATCTTGGCCCCACGAAGGTTTTGGAATAATTCAGGAATGAGGGGTAACGGGTAACGATTTTTTACAGTGATCTGGTTCAAGTGTCTGTAATCAATGCAGGGCCGTAAGGAATGATCCTTTTTTTCTACGAAGAAAATACCCGCCCCTGCAGGTGAGGTGGAAGGACGAATAAACCCTTTCTCCACATTCTCGTTGATATAATCTTTCAAGACCGAAAGTTCGGGCTCAGACAGAGGGTAGATACGTCCGAAAGGAATTGGAGCCCCTGGAAGCAAATCTATAGGACAATCATAAATTCGATGAGGAGGTAGTGGTGTCAGCTCCCTTTTGATCAAAAACATCTATGTAGTCCTGAAGAAATGAAGGGATGGCCTGTAAACGAGGATCTTGAGATGAACACAAAGCAAATGCTTTAGAAGTGGTTTTGGGCATGAAGAAATGAGAAACACAAGCCACAGACGAAAATTGCAGTACCCCAGTGCTCCAATTTATTGAAGGATTGTGCAATTTCAACCATGGAAACCCAAAAATTAACGGGAAAAGAGGAGAGGACACCACATCAAAAGATAAAGTCTCAACATGATTAGAGTCAGTGATAACAATCAGTGGTGTGGTCTCTAACAACACTGGTCCGGAGGAGAGTTGGGAGCCATCTGCTGTCCTCACCAGAAATGGTTGAATCTTGGGTCGGGTCGGAATATTATGAGCTTTAATAAATTCTTTATCGACAAAACAACCACAGGCTCCTGAGTCTATGACGACTTTACTCTCTAGGAACCCTTGGGGCCACTGTAGAGAAATAGGGACAATGAGCATAGGCAATTCTCGAGAGGAGGAGGATGAGGATGGAAAATAAGTCGGAAGAATATGCTTACCCCCTGGTCGGGTAGGACAGTTCCTCAAGAAATGGCCAGACAGACCGCAGTAGAGGCATAAATTGTTCTCCCTTCTGCGGGACCTCTCCTGGGCAGAGATAGCTGTTCTCATAAGTCCAATCTGCATGGGTTCAGGGACAGTTGTTATAGAAGCAGGGGAGGAAATGGATGACGAAGTTGCAGAGACATATGAAGACAGAGGGCTTTAGGAAGTACCCAGGAAGCTCCAAAAGAAGGTGTTGCAGCTCTCTCTGCGCGTCTCTCCCTTAAACGACGATCAATCTGCACACACAGGTCGATCAAGGCCTCCAATGAATTAGGTATTCCTACTCTGGCTAACTCATCCTTCAGAGTAGGACTCAAACCCAAGCGGAATTGATGTCTGAGGGCCTTGTCGTTCCACTCGGTGTCGGTGGCATAAGTGCGGAAATCAGTCACATAATCTTCAACTGGGCGTTTGCCCTGACTTAGAGTCCGGATTATAGTTTCAGCAGTGTCGGACCTCTTAGGATCGTCATATATTTGAGCCATAGCTGAAAAAAATATGTCCACACTCGCCAATAGGGGGCTTTGGGTTTCAAACAGACGATGGGCCCAAGTCTTGGGTTCTCCGGATAGTAGGGACATAATCACTCCCACCCTGATTTGTTCTGTAGCATAAGATTGACTTTTCAAGGAAAACATGAGTCGACAGTCATTTTCAAAAGCCCTGAATTTAGCTCGATCTCCAGAAAAGCGTTCAGGGAGTGGTATCTTGGGCTCGGGCGTCGGATGTGTGGACGAAGAAACTACTCCTGGGTAAGCAACCGACACTGGGGGGCCAGGAGAAGGAGCGGCAGCAACAGTCATGTCTTGCATCTGGGTCTGTAGTTGTTGATAGCCCCCTTGTAAATCACGAACAGCCCGAGTAAGACCAGCTAATTGCTGAGCAACAATTTCTAAAGGGGAAAGAGCTGGTTCTTCGGACTCCATGGCGAGGTGATACTGTCAGGAGTCGAGGCGAGTCCGAAGGTAAGAGCCTCCCCCACGCTTCCCACTGAGTTACGCCCTGAGGGTTGAGACAGGACGTTCCCAGATAAGGAATAGCAGGAGTGCTAGATGAGCCCACAAAATAACAGTTCGTAATAAGGGCTAGCACTTATCTGCAGGAGACGAAGCGAAGTCAGGAACAGGCCGGGTCATACACAGGGAAGGATCAATAAGCAGGTACCAGTTGAGGGAAATCCAGAAGAGTAGTCAGTGAAGCCAAGGTCGAAGTCAGACGAGCAAATACAGAATCCAGGGACAATCAGAAGAGTAGTCAGTAACAAGCCGTGGTCGAAATCAGAATAACATCAGTAATAAACGCTTAGTGTCAGTAAGACGATCACCTCGCACTGGGCCTAGGTCGGAGTGACCTTTTAACCCCTGGACGCATGTTGGCGTCAGAACGCGCGCCTGCGTCAGAACGCGCGCGCGCACGTGAATGCGCGCCCGCGTCAGAGCGCGCGCCCGCATCGGAACGCGCGCGCGCACGTAAATGCGCGCCCGCGTCCAAACACACGCGCGCATCAGGACACGCGCTCGAAACCGCAACAAACGCCGGAGTGGAAGCACAGGCCTGGGGAGATGTCGGCTCAGCTTGAGCCAGATCTTCTGGATCCCGACAACAAGATGGAGACAGTAGGACAAGATGGAGACAGTAGGGCAAGATGGAGACAGTAGGACAAGATGGAGACAGTAGGACAAGATGGAGACAGTAGGGCAAGATGGAGACAGTAGGACAAGATGGAGACAGTAGGACAAGATGGAGACAGTAGGACAAGATGGAGACAGTAGGACAAGATGGAGACAGTAGGGCAAGATGGAGACAGTAGGACAAGATGGAGACAGTAGGACAAGATGGAGACAGTAGGACAAGATGGAGACAGTAGGACAAGATGGAGACAGTAGGACAAGATGGAGACAGTAGGACAAGATGGAGACAGTAGGGCAAGATGGAGACAGTAGGACAAGATGGAGACAGTAGGACAAGATGGAGACAGTAGGACAAGATGGAGACAGTAGGACAAGATGGAGACAGTAGGACAAGATGGAGACAGTAGGACAAGATGGAGACAGTAGGACAAGATGGAGACAGTAGGGCAAGATGGAGACAGTAGGACAAGATGGAGACAGTAGGACAAGATGGAGACAGTAGGACAAGATGGAGACAGTAGGACAAGATGGAGACAGTAGGACAAGATGGAGACAGTAGGACAAGATGGAGACAGTAGGGCAAGATGGAGACAGTAGGACAAGATGGAGACAGTAGGACAAGATGGAGACAGTAGGACAAGATGGAGACAGTAGGACAAGATGGAGACAGTAGGACAAGATGGAGACAGTAGGGCAAGATGGAGACAGTAGGACAAGATGGAGACAGTAGGACAAGATGGAGACAGTAGGACAAGATGCCAAAATGCAACATTTTCTCATTGTTTGCAAATCAAGGGCCTTGCATAATATTCTATATGGAATTCATTACAATGAGGATAATACAATCCAGGGAAGAATATTTTGTATCTGGTAATCATTAACCTTAAATATTTCCTATTTGTTCTCATTCCCTAAAACCTTCCCTGTAACCAGTAAAATATGTGAGTGCTGAGATACTGAACCCTCAGTTGCTGTGTTGGTTATATCCCCCTGTACATTGTATCTTACTGCCGAGTGCAAGACTCATATATATATATATATATACTGTATATAGTTATACTGTATATAACATATATATATATATACACATATAGTTACTGTATATATAACATATATATTTATACATATAGTTGTTTCACTGCTGCCCTTCACTGGGTACCTGGCTACCCAGAAAATTCTGGGTCTGGAAAAAAAATGTGAAGGTAAGAGAAAAAGCAGGAGTGTGAGGCAAAAGAATGTTCCAATATTCAAAGAAATGCCACAGATAGAAATGTTTGGAAAATGTTTGGAAATGTGTTCAGCAAATCCCTTCGTCTCAGGTTTCCTCACATGATTTTGAGGGAGAAAACCAAGGGGATCTGGTAATTTACAGTATAAAGCTCTGCCCTACAGAACTACTCACACGGGGTATCAGGGCAACTCAGTCCTTGTACAAAGCGTATGTACACTAGACATTTAGTAGTGGAATATATTCTTTTTATACTATAGGGATTAATGCGGCATGGAATCCCCTAATAATAACATGCCCCATTCCTTACTTACTTACTATAACAATGCGAGGAGAGCAGCCCAGAGCAATAGGGAAGAGAACCCTGAATATGGTCACTATTCACTTACCCAGGGAGAGTAATGAGGCAATAAATAGGGCACTTTCCTGATTTTGATGGGGCCCTCCATCCCTCCCCAGTGATTTGTATTGTGTCCTACACATGTATAGAGTACCAGTACCATCTATCCAGGGCTTGGGGCGCATGCAACATAATTCCACCATTCCTCTATAAAAAAGCTATGACATGTCACTTAAAGGGCCCTAGGTTGAGAAACAATTGATTAAAGTTGTATTGATGCCGTAACATGCTGGTGCCGCCATATTGCTCTACCTCTGCCATCTTGATTACCAGGCCTGGATTTGTGGAGAGGCAGCATGGTGCCCAGCCGCATAGTAAGTTGCACTGGGGTTGCACAGTTGCTCCGGTGCATTCGTACGTGAGCTCACGGGAGTCGGGGCGTTGCACACGGATATCATTATTATGGTGTCAATTCCGTCTCCTATTGGTGCCTTTTTCCTCTATTGATGCCACCCAGCCCTACATTTATTATATATACTATTCATATTATTTCCTATTCTTTTTACCTTCAACTGCCTTGCCTACATGTGTTACAGTTACCCCTAGTTGGCCTTCCTGAGGAGGCCTGTAAATGTAGATAATATGCCAATATCATATAGATTTATATATGACCACCCTGAGATTTGTGGCTTTGCCCTGCTAAAAGGACACTTCCAGCTTCATTGCTAATGTACTGAAGAATCAGAGATATAATTGATGTTTCCTTTGACTTTAGAAGATTAAAAGGGGCCTCAGACTGTTTCTAGACTTGGGGTTACCATGGGACACAGTTGGTACATCCCCCAAATCACTGCATTGACCTCCGACATTCCAACAAACCATGAACTTGGGGGTCATCCAAAGATCTTAAAGATGCTGGGGACCAACCATGAGAACTTATCTGCCAATCTGCACCTGGCCGACTCTGATTGTTGTTTGAAAATACATGGAAACCATTGCTTTTATGAAAAGTACTTACCAATCCTCATTAAAGACATATTGCATGAAATGGTTAGTTTGTTTTTATCTAAGATCTTGTCCTTAAAGGACAAGGAAAGGCAAAAAAATAAAATCCCATTTTTGCTTTCTTTAATGAAAAAGAACCTATTTCCAATATAGTTTAATTAAAAAATCTGTACTGTTTTTATAAGAAACCTGACTGTATGCAGTGAAATTCTCCCTTCATTTACTGCTGTGGATAGGAATTGTCAGACGGTCCCTAACTGCTCTGCAGGGAAACAATCATACTTATGTACAGCAGGGGGAGCCCCCGCCTTACTTCCCAGCCATGCAGAACTCAAGCAGCTTTGTTTATGTTGATCCCTAAGCAGCCCAGATCACACTGAGCATGTGCACAGTCTTAGTCTTGCAAAGATGTATAACAAAGTTACAAGATGGTGACCCCCTGTGGCCAACTTTGAAAGCATAAATCATTTGTTTGATTAGGCTTGTGGTGCAGTAAGTTCATGTTTATGTTTAGTATATAAAATACAGCATTTCTAGCCTTATTCTATTTTACACTTTACTTCCCCTTTAAAGCCGTAGTGAGTCTGCCCGTTGACCTCATTTAAATAAAGTGTCACAAACTGCACATCAGTCAAAAATACTGCTTAATAATATTTATTTTAAAGATTTTTTACGTTTTTCATGGTGTAAAAAACCTTTTGTGTTTCGTGCCACACTGGGGTACTAAGCATAGAATATAATTAAGTGCCCCAGTTTGGACAGTGTCGGACTGGGATGCCAGGGGCCCACCAGAAAACCTTAGACTGTGGGTCCACTTTCCAAACTTTTATTCCTCCTCTTTATTCTCTTAGTCTTTTATATCTACTTACTATACTCTATTGTTCCATTATTAAGCCTCTTTTTTCCTAAAAAGAAATAGGGAATGACCATGAAATAGGCCAAATGTTTAGAAGCAAGAGACCCACTGACACCTGGGCCCCCCGGGAGTTTTCCTGGAATCCCTGTGGGCCAGTCCGACACTGAGGGGCCAATTCACTAAATTAAAGTGAAGGATTCGAAGTAAAAATAATTCAAATTTCGAAGTATTTTTTGGGCTACTTCGACCATCGAATGGGCTACTTTGACCTTTGACTACGACTACGACTTCGAATCGAAGGATTAGAACTAAAAATCGTTCGACTATTCGACCATTCGATAGTCAAAGTACTGTCTCTTTAAAAAAAACTTCGACCCCCTAGTTTGGCAGATAAAAGCTACCGAAGTCAATGTTAGCCTATGGGGAAGGTCCCCATAGGCTTGCCTAAGTTTTTTTGATCGAAGGATATTCCTTCGATCGTTGGATTAAAATCGTTCGATCGTACGATTGCAGTATTTGCACTAAATCCTTCGACTTTGATATTCGAAGTCGAAGGATTTTAATTCCTAGTCGAATATCGAGGGTTAATTAACCCTCGATATTTGACCCTTAGTGAATCAGCCCCTGAGTGTGAACAAAAAGCTGTCGGGCTGTTAAGACTTGTAGTTCAGTAAGGCTGTAGGTTGCATCATACATACGGCCCCCCAACTGGAGGGAATTCTGACTTAGGCCCCTCCCCCAGCTATGACTGGGGGGCTGTCGTACCTTCCCCATGGTGCCTGACTAGCAGCTGATGTTTATGTTCTGAGCAATTCCAGTCATTTTCTTTGCCGCTTAGTTTGTTATTTTAGCCTCGTTCATAAAGCAGTGAGGGAAACACAGAGTGAGGGGTTCATCCCCCCAGGGCAGGTCCTTCCTGTTTAAATTACTGGAAACAGAATTTGGGGGAGAATTCATTCAGGACAAATCTTTGGGTTGTTTGGATTTTTTTGCATTTAGATAATAGTGTTGAATCTATAGAGAACCCCCAGCAAACATTATTATCTGTGGACACAACTCTGCTCCTTTCCATTATCTGCTCATCAGTGTTAAATATTGTATGGCATTAAAGGAGAACTAAACCCACAATGAGAAAATCCTCATCCGCTACCCCCAATAGTCCCCCCTTCCTGCATAGAGGATTAGTACAAAAAGTGTCCCGAAATGTCAATCGGGTGCCATCTTCTGCCTCTTTGGTTTTCTTCTGAAAGGGGCTGCTGACATTAAGCTATTTGGCACATGCGCAGTTGGAGCGAGTCGGCTATTCCTGCCAACATTCATGTGTATGTGCCAGAAAGCTTTAAATTGGAAGATGATCAGAAGAACAGAAAGATTCGGAAGATGGCGCCTGGAGCTCCGCTGCGCTACTCTGCACAAAGAAGTGAGATTGAAATTTGGGACACTTTTTGCTCTAATGGACAATGTGTGGAGGAAGCAGGGAGGGGACTATGGAGGGGGTAGTGGATGCAGCTTTTCTCATTGGGGGTTTAGTTCTCCTTTAGAGACTGCAGCCATGTGACTAACAGATCTGTTCTCCCATTGGTCAGTCAGCTTGAGGTAGGAATCAGTGATACACACACACAGTTCAGAGAGAGAGAGAGATGCCCCTGTTGCTGGGTCTGTGGGTAGGATTTGGGTTGGGGAACCATAATGAAGTGTGAGGAAAGGCAGGGAAAGATATTAGGGGACAGCAGTGGGGGCAAACCCAATGTCCCCAGTCCCACTGGCAGATTCAAAGCACTTACTGTGGGCTGAGGTGTCTATTTGTAATGATGTCCCTCAGAATTCTGTGAGGGAGTCGCTGGCTTTATTAGTTATAGGGAACGAATTCCCCAGGTAATGAACATTACACAGCCCCCCAAGTGCTTCATCCTCACAGAACTGCTCGTCTGTTATGAGCAGGGCCCCTAGGCCCGATGTTGTGTGTCGCCCCATCCCCTTCATTTGTGCATATTTGCAGGTTTTCATCATGGGGTCGGGGGCACTGGGGAGCTATGTCTCAGATATAATGGGGAGCGGGATTGGCCCAGAGATCTTGGCCAGCAGGGACAGTTGAGTCACATATTCTGGCCAGTCAGAGCTCCTGGGTTTCCTGGGAAATTAATCGTGGTGCCCACGGGTTTTCTCCCAGTAAAATACCAGCCAGGTGGCAACCCTACGTGCAACCTAGAGACACATCCAAGCCTGTTGGAGTGGAACTGGACAGTTATGAGGGGCTCAGCCTTGTTAATAAGTTCCCCTCAAACATATTGCTCCATAGGATGTAGCTGAGTGCAATGCTGCCCCTAAAATTTTACCGCCCTAGGCCATGGCCTTTATGGCCTTCCCACAAATTCGGGCCTGGTTGTGACTGGAGGACTGCAGAGGCTCACCACAAATCAGGCCCTGTATCTGCACATCCCCAGTGCTTCTGAACTGATGTGGTTGGGGGCATGACACCCCCTAAAATCCTGCTGCCGTAGGCACGGTCATCTGTTGCCTTTCCACAAATCCAGACCTGGTTGTGACTGAAGAACTGCCATGTTAGCCTGCATCTCTTCCATTCTCAGGGTGCATGTCGGTGACTGGCAGTTAGGACCATGCATCAGCTTCCATTGGACTGGGGTTTCCAGGGACCACCAGTTGCCATTTTAGGGGACCGCCACCCCACAAAACAACCCCCCACTGCTTCGTCCTCCAGATAACGTGTGGCTGCTCTGATATAATAGAGGGGTGGGCCCAGAGATCCTGGCCAGCTGGGAGAGTGGACCCACATATTTTGGCCAGGCAGTGGTCCTGGGTTGCTGGGGCAATGAAAGTTGGTGCCCACTGGATTTTCTCTTGGTGTCCCGCTGGTCCAATACAACCATGTCCAATGCTCCTGGTATTGGCCACCAGACATTCAACCTAGACATTCAAGTGACACATCCAAGCCTGTTGGAGTAGGACTGGACAGTTATGAGGGGCTTAGCCCTGCAAATAAGTTCCCCTCAAACATATTGTACAACACTTTATGTTCAGAGACGTATAATAGTAAATAAAATATTAATATACTGAGAAAGACCAACTGTAAATGTTCTCAGAACTCCAATGTCTACAACTTACCTACATTATGGACTTGCCCCTTAAAGCCAATTGCGCACAGAACCCTCATGGAGAACCTCAGCATCGCCCCTAATCACCTGTCATGGTGCAAGTCTGCTGGATGGGGGTAAGTCTAGGGTTCCCCAATGTCAGTCGGTGAACGTGCAGACAATTCAGTAGGTGTGAAAGGATGAATACGGTGCTGCAAGGAATGTATATGGGCACAAATGACTTTAAAGTGATTGATATTCTTTTTTTTAACTTATTTTGCTTTTCATTCTACAGCTCTCTATTTTGCAACTTCAGCAATCTGGTCACTAGGGTACAAATTACCTTAGGAACCATACATTGATTTGAATAAGAGCCTGGAATATGAATAGCAGAGGGTCTGAATAAAAGGACAAGTAATTAAATAGTAGCAATAATATGTGACCATATAAAGGCACAAGGCTGCAGGCTGAGTTATACAGGGAACTCTGAGTATCACTCATGTATTATAAGGGATAATGTACCCCCTACTGTAAATGATAAGGATATTAGAAGTCACTGAGGGGTTCTGTGACCATATAAAGACACAAGGCTGCAGGCTGAGTTATACAGGGAACTCTGAGTATCACTCATGTATTATAAGGGATAATGTACCCCCTACTGTAAATGATAAGGATATTAGAAGTCACTGAGGGGTTGTTCTGTGACCATATAAAGGCACAAGGCTGCAGGCTGAGTTATACAGGGAACTCTGAGTATCACTCATGTATTATAAGGGATAATGTACCCCCTACTGTAAATGATAAGGATATTAGAAGTCACTGAGGGGTCTGTGACCATATAAAGGCACAGGGCCCTGGGCAGATGTAGGTACTAAGTTCAGACACTTATACAAGGAGTATTCGGCTGCATATGAAATGAGTTATGAGTTTCTGGCCTTATAGCTCTGGATTATTTGGATTGTGACAGAAACTGTAGAGAATGTAGATAAAATTGTCTTTCATTTTCCCTGAGGGATTCGTGTCCTATAAGGATCAGACAGTTATGTATGTGAGACATATGTGCATTTGCTGACAGTTAGTGAGCAAGTGTCAGGCTGTTGGGGCCCACAAGCTCTTATCTGCCAAATAACTGTCCAGACTTAGTCAAATCTCTCCCCCTTAAAGAGCCCCATCCATTTGTGTAAATATCAGTTGGAAGATGCAGAGGAGAGGGATTATATAGAGAGATACAAATGATGGTTTAGTTGTCCATTGTGCACCTATTCATGATCTATTCTAAAGTGCGAGAAATGTGGGGTTGTCAGGGTTAGGGACCATAGCAACCAGTGAGGACAAAAATGTTAACGTTAAAAAAAAAAAAAGACTATAATTAGAATATGTAACCAGTTCCATCTAGCAGAGCGATTATGGGATGTGCACATGTCCGTGGGCAGCAGTTAGTAGAAATGATGTCATGAACAGAAGTCTATGGGTCTATGGGTAGACTGGGGCCATAAAATGCTTTGGGGGCTGTATCAGGGCCTCAGATGTAGAGCCAAGGTCTGTATGTTACTCAGAATTGAGGGGCCCTCTCCCCTGGCACTTAATGGGTTAGAGATGACCGGAGTCTCCCCTGATGCCACCAGCCCTTGTGTAGTTGCTCAGTATTTGGCACAGGGGCCCCACTAGTCCTGATAGACATCCGTTGGCATCCGGGCGCCCCTGTATCTCGCACGAGAAATTCCTGGATCCTTCAGAGATTTTCAGGAGCAAGTTTGAGTCTCCAACACAGACTAGTGAGGTTTTAATGTGAATAAGTCCCAAGCCATCCCCCATCAGCCCAATAGACTATAATTGGGGTATTCCTTTGTGTGTGTGTCCTGGTTAAGTGCCAAAATAAAACTTACTGTCTGGAATAGCCCTTGTTCCCCCCTTCTAATTACAGCTGGAAATCAGTGCCAGAGGGAGTGGGGGGCTGGGAGTCTTTTCTCTGGTTCTGGGGGAGGTGAGGAGTGGATAGGGGGCCAGACTAAGCTTTCCCAGATGTTTCCTTACAGTACAAACGTTCCACATCTCACAGGCAACTCACTGGGACAAAGACATTCATTCATTACAAGAGCTCAGTGCTGAGGATTGGGACTGATTTGTATCACAGCTGCTCCTGGGGAACTGAGCTGACGCTCTATCTAAGTGGCACAGAGTGAGTATATGTTGCTGGTGGGCATACGGGTGGGGGGTTACCTGACGTGAGCCCAAATGAAACTGAAATTCTGTAATTATTCATTTCTTGTTGTACCTTTGTGCCACCCTGCCCACTTCAGCTCAGTCTGCCAATGGACACTCAGATTGTAAGCTCTATGGGACAGGAACCCCCTTCCTTTTCAGTCTCATAAAACTCAACTCTCTACCAAGAAACAGGGTTTCATTTTTACATCATTTAAAAAAAAATTCTGTTCCATTATCACATGACACATTTTAATTGGCTTGATAGGAATGCGTAATGGAATTGCTATTGAAAAACAGTATTTGGTCTGCACTGCTGGTTAAGACTTCTGAAACAATGTAGCAGGTGTGTGTTCTCCTCCAGGTGTGATCATCAGCTGGCTTCTGCGACATTGTTTTAAGGGCTCTGACTCACGAGCGGTTGTAGCTGCGTTTCGTTTTTCTGCGTTGAGCCGCAGGGGAGCGCAGGAATAGACGCATTACATTTTTCCAATGGGGCTGTACTCACACAGGCGCGTGTAGGCGCGGAACGCAGGAAAAATGCAGCATGTTGCGTCTCAACCTGCGTTCGGCGCCTACACGCGCCTGTGTGAGTACAGCCCCATTGGAAAAAATTAATGCGTCTATTCCTGCGCTCCCCTGCGGCTGAACGCAGAAAAACGGAACACAGGGGAGCGCAGCTACAACCGCTCGTGAGTAAGAGCCCTAAGAGTTATTAACTGGTTCCTCCAGTTGTTGTTCAATAATTAGGGGGCTGAGAGTTGTAGCTTAGGAAAAACTGGAGGCGCTTATTTATTTCATATGCATTACTGTTTATCTGAGATATCGGGAGTTGTAGTTCAACAACAGCTGAGCAGCGATAGAGGTTCCAAGATTGTGAGGTTGGGAGGCTCGAAAACATAGATAGGGGGCCCCATGCAAGGCAAAGCCTTTGGTTGCACAGTTGATGCTCCTGGAAACTATAACAACAGGGATTTTATTTATCTATAACTGATGTTGTATAAGCAAGAGGGGCCCTGGCCGAATGTTGGACCAGAGAGGGGGGACTGCATCCAAAAAGTCTGCAAACTTCCAGTCTAGACACATGTAATGATCAGAGTGTAACCCATGGGGTAAGCTGTTTCCATGGCTGGAGATGTGAGAGTCACAGCAATGAAATGAAAATCAGCGGATCAGCAGTATGGCAGCACCCGCTTCTCTCTAATGGTACAGCAATGTGGGTCTTCTGAGCAACTGTCAGGAATATATAACATGGTATATAATATAATAGCTGAAGGGGGAAATGGTCAGTTTTGATTTTCTTTAACGGGTAGGGAAAGTCATGCAATGTATTTGGGTAAGAATTATTTACACACTAAGGTTACACTGATACCTCTGCCTGACATACTATCGACTCACAGCTTGTATTTGTATATGAACCCTATAAATCACAAAAAATAAAATCACTAAATCCTATAAAAATCACAAAAACATTGATTCATTGCACAACTGACATGTTTGTTTAGTGGGAATAAAAACAAAGACCTGGAGGCATTTTATACACAGAACCAGCTGCCGCCAACTCATTTGTCTCTTTACTAAATTCCATGTTACGTTTTCCCGTAAGGGTAAGAATTTCGTAATTAAAATGAACGTTTCCTTTGATCTCTTGCTCTTCTGACCAACCACCCCCTGCACCCCCCGCTGTGTTTAGCTTTCAGCCCCATCAGCCAATAGTTTTACAGCTTAGAGTCCCACCGCCCTGTCAGAGGAGGTTGGGAGATGTAGTTCAGCGACAGCTGTTCTATAACTATTGCAAAACAGCAGGAGCCCATAAAGTTTACAGGGCAGAAAGGAAGCCACTTCCGCTCCAACAAGTTAAAACAGTTGGAATTTCAAATACCTAAAGTTCCTGAAGCTTTTGTGTGTAACTGTGAAAGTGGCACCAACATTAGGGGACTGGTATTTTCCCACAATAGCCATTCAGACTGGTTGCCACTTGCTTGTTTGGGCAGAAACTATGAAACTTAGGGCTAGTAGTGGATTTATTGGCAGCCAAAATGAATATTAAGCCAAATAGGCCAAATGTAGGGAATGTAGTTTCCTGTTGGAACCAACACTCAATAAACCTGAGTTTTTCCTTTATATTCTAATGCCAGTGACAAGAGCATCACTGTAAGGACAACACAGAGGAGACTAGAGACCCGGGAATATAGAGGAGTCACTGGGGTTCCTGACTGATGTACAATATCATTATATGTGTGAGATACAGATCATATCCAAGTTTGGGCGGTGCAAGGCAGATTAATAGAGGGAAGTGGTTCAACTAGGACTCGACGTAACACAATATCATCTATTGAGGTCAGAGCGATACAGCACAATCATATCCAAGGTTTGGGGCGTTCAGGAGATATAAAGGACAGTGGGGTTTACCCCTGACTGAATCGCACAATATACAATATATGTGTCTGAGATCAAGACATTATACCCAAGGTTTGCGGAGGTGCAGGAGTATAGAGGGGACAGTGGGGTTCCTGACTGATGCACAATATCAAAATATGTGTGATTACAGCATCATTATCCAAGGATTTGGGGGCTGCCAGGATATAATAGACGGGACCAGTATGGGTTACCTGACTGATGCACAATTAATCAAATATATGTGTGATACAGATCATAATATAACACAAGTGGGGTGCAGAATATTAAGACCGTGGACAAGTGCGGGTCCTGATATGTACAATATCAATATATGTTGAGATACAGACTCATATATCAAGGTTTGGGAATTGCAACGAGTATAGACGACACAGTGGGGATTATGACTGAATTGTAACCCTATATTAATATATGTGTAATACAACGAATTACATTAATCCCAACGTTTGGGTTGCAGGAGTATAGAGGACATGGGGCTTCCTGACTGTAACATGCTACAACTCAATTATATTGTGAGATACGTATCATTATCCAAGTTTGGCATGCAGGGTAAAGCAGGGACAGTGGGGTTCCTATGACTGAGTACAATTCAATATAAAATGTGATGAGAACTCATTAGTCCCAAGTTTGGGGCTTGCAGGGATTATAGGGACAGTGGTTTCCTGACTGATGATACCATATCACTATGATGCTTGTGAATTACAGATCTTATACCAAGGTTTGGGGTACGAGATAGAGGACAGTGAGGTTCCTGACTTGATGTACAATTCAATATCATGGTGAGATACAGATCATTTATCCCAACGTGTGGTGTGCAGGAGATGACGGGCACGTGGGTTCCTGACTTGATTGTACAATATCAATATATTGTGTGAGATACAATCATAGGGAACGGGATTAGCACCCACTTACTAGAGCATCAGATAACTATTCTGACAATCCCCAAACACCTCCACCAGCCCATGACGGACTGGGAGGAGAATAATATACTCACCTCAGCATAGGAAGGACTCCGTTATACGTCAGCAGTCAGTTATGGGAATCCACTACACAAGAGAGGGAATGAGGATTCCATTGCTGGGGAAGAGATTCACTATCAGCATAGAAAGGGTCTCTTCACTTAAGGACATTCATTATGGGATTTCCCTACAAAGAGGGATCGTATTCATTGGTTGGGAGGAAAGGGATCTCACCATCAGCAATAGGAAGGGTTCATTTACTGTAAGGTACAGTCATTTGCAGAATTCACTACATGTTACTGGTCTCCTCATTTAAACAGCGCTGTTAGGAAAAACATCTCTTCCTATTGGTTGATGATAAAGGTTCCACTGTACTGTCTTGCTAATTTAACACAATTGTGTTTGGCCATTGTTGATAATTATCAGACTAGGATATTGTGTCTAGTGTTGCTGTGCTGTTATATGTTCACTAAGAAGGCACTTTATTAAACTGCAATTGTCCTCCTTCCAGAGACCATCCAGGATCCTCCAACGGCACCATGAGGTCGGTGTGTCTCCTCCTTCTCTGTTTTCACGGTGAGTTATTTATCAGTTCCTGGGCAGGGTCCTGTGTAGGAATCTAATGGCAGAAATGATTTACCTAAGGTGCTAGGAGTCGAGGCCATGTATCAGCATTGGCACCAGTTCACCTATAGTGGGCATAGCCCATTATTACTAGGCTTTTCTGCTTGTGTTCTAGTATTTATACATGGAATTTGTCCTGGTATTTATCCTGTGTGTGTTCTGGAGTTAGTATTATTACATGGAATCTGTCCTGTATTTATCTGCTGTGTTGTTTGGGGATTATACATGGAATTCGCACTTATTTTATCTGCTGTTGTTCCTGCTATTATACATGGAATGACTATTATCTGCTGTTTTCTGGGTATTATTACATGCGAATTGGACTTATTTATTGCGGGGTGTGTTATGGTATTATTACATTGGAAATTGGCACTTATTATATCCTGCTGTGGTTCTGAGTATTAACAGGAATTGGCATCTGTATTTCTATTCTGCTGTGTTCTGGGTATAACATGGATTGCTCTGAATTATCTGCTTCATTCGGGTATCTATACATGGAAATTGGCCCTGTATTATCTGCTGTGGTTCTGGAATATACATGGATGCACCTTATTATATACTGCTGTAATGTGTCTGGAGCTATCACCCTATTACATGGGATTGGCACTAATAATCACTCTGCAAACCACACACCCAGATAAGTGGTGTATCTGGATAATATACATGGAACATTGCACGTACTTATCCACTGTGTGTCTCTGAGGTATTATAATGCAGGCCATGCATTTCAATATGCCTGTTGTTCTGGAGTATCATCATACACTGACATCTCAGACGCACCTTACATATTTCTGTGCTGCTTCAGAGTATTTATAAATGCTGAATTGCCCATGGTATAATCTGCCGGATGTTCACTTGAAGTAATATACTACAGGAATTAGCCTGTATTATCTTGCTGTGTTCTGGTATTATACATGTAATTGGCCCTTGAAATATCTAATCCTGCGTGTGTTCGAGGTATAATATACTGGAATTGCCCTGTATTATAACTGCATGCAATGCTGTTCCTGGTAATATACATGGTGATACCTGTATTATCCTTGTGGTTCTGGTATTATAAAGGGATATTGCCCTGTATTATCTGCTGTGTGTTCTGGTCTATACATCGAATTGCACGTATTATACTGCTGTGTGTATCCCGGTATTACATGGAATTGTCTGTATTTATTCTCGCTGTGGGTTCTGTATTATACATGGAATTGTACTGTATTATCTGCTGTGTAATTGGTATTCTATACATGGAATGTCCTGTATTATCTGCTGTGTTTCTGGGTTTTACATGGAATTGGCCTGTATTTATTCTGCTGTGTGTTCTGCTATTACACATGGAATTGGTGCTGTATTTATCCGTCGATGTTCTTGGGTTATATACATGCGAATTAGCCCGTATTATCTGCTATGATCTGGGGATTAATACATGAATTGGACAGCTGTATTATTCTGCTTTGAGGTTCTGGGTATTATACATGGAATTGCCCTGTATTTATCTGTGTGATTCTGAGTTAATCCATGGAATTGGCCCTGTATTTTATCTGCTGGACTTCTCTGAGTATTATACATCGAATTGCACTTGTATTTATCTCTGTGTGTTTGAGTATTATACTGGATGTATTTTATCCGCTGTGTGTTCTGGTTATAATATACATGGACATTGCAGTGTATTATCTCTGGGTTCTGGTTATTCATACATGGAATTGCCCTGTATTTTATCGCTGTGGATGTCTGCGCGTATTATACATGATTGCCCTGATTTATCTGCTGTGTTTTGGCGTATTATCCAGAATTGCCCTGTAATTTATCTGCTGTGTGTTCTGGTATTATCATGAATTGGCCCTTATTTACTTGCTTGTTCTGGGGTATCTATACATGAATTGGCCTCATGATTTATCGGTGTGTGTCTGGGATTATCCATTGAATTGGCCCTGTTTATCTTCTGTGTGTTCTGCGGATACATGAATTGGGCACTGTAATTTATCTGCTGTGTTTCTGCGTATTATAATGCGGACATCTGCCTGTATTTCATCTGCTGTGTTCTGTATTTAACCATGGAATTGGCCCTGTATTTATTCGTGGGTTTGGTATATATACATGGAAATTGCCCTGTATTTATCTGCTTGTGTTTCGGTACTTTATACATGGAATTGCCCTTTTTATTCTGCTGTGTGTTCTGAGTTTATTATACATGTAATTGGTCCCTGTATTTATCTGCTGTGTGTTCTGTATTATACATGATTTGGCACTGTATTTATCTGCTGTGTGTTCTGTGGTATGAAACATGATTGGCCCTGATTTAGCTGCTGGCGTTCTGGTATTATCCCATAGGAATGCCCCTGTATTTATTGTCGTGTTCTGCGTATTAAATGAATTGCACTGTATTTATCTGCTGTGTGTTCTCTGAGTTATTATACTGGTAATGAAGTGTTTATTCTGCTGTGGGTTCTGGGGTTATTATACATGAATTGCACTTATTATCGCTGTGTGTTCTGGTTATATACTACTGGAATTGCAGTGTATTATCTGCTGTGGGTTCTGGTATTATACATGAATTGCCTGTATTTATCTGCTGTGGGTTCTGGGTATTATCCATGGAAATTGCCCTGTATTTATCTGCGTTTGTTCGTATTTATACATGGATTCGCCTGAATTTATCTCGCTAGTGTGTTCTGGGTATTATACATGGAATGTTTATCCTGCTGTGTCGTCTGTATCTATACATGCGAATTGCAGTGAATATTTATCTCTTGCGTTCTGGGTATTTATACAGGAATTGGCCCGTATTTAATCTGCGGTTGTTCTGGGATTATACAGAATTGGCCCATGTATTTATCTGCTGTCGTTTTCTGGGTATATATAATGGAATTGCCCATGTATTTATGCTGTGTGTTTGGTCATTATACATGGGAATTGCCCTGTATTTATCTCTGTGGTTCTGGGTATACATGGCAATTGGCCTGTATTATCTGCTGGTGTTCTGTAATTATACATGGAATTGGCCCTGTATTTGCTGCGTGGGGTTCTGGAGGTAATTATCCATGGATCCCCTGAATTATCTTCTGTGTTGTTTCTGGGGTATAGAACATGAATTGCACTGTTTATTGCTGTGTCCGTACTTACATTGGAATTGCCCTGTACTTTATCTCTGGGTTCTTGGCTATATCCATGGAATTGCCTGTATTTATCTGCTGTTTTCTGGCGTATATATACATGAATTGCACAATGCTATTTACTGCCGTTTCTGCGTTATTAAACATGTTGCAGTGTAATTATTCTGGGTTCTGGGTTATTATACTGGAATTGGCCCTGTATTTATCTGCTGTGTTCTGTGTATTATACATGATTGGCCCTGATATCTGCGTGTGTTCTGGGGTATGATACATGGAATTGACACTGTAATTTATCTGCTGTGTTTTCTGGCGTATTATACATTGGAATCTGTATTATCTGCATGTGTGTTCTGGGTATTATACATGAATTGCAGCTGTTTTACTGCTGTGGGTTCTGGGTATTATCCATGGAATTGCCTGCTATTTATCTGTCGTGTTGTTCTGGTTATTATCCATGAAATTGGCCCTGTATTTTTGCTTGTGGGTTCTGTATTATACATGGATATGCACTGATACTTTATTGCTGTGTGTTCTGGGTTCTATACATTGGAATTGTGTCATTTCTGACGTGTGTTCTGCGGTTATTATACATGAATTGCAGTGTATTTATCTGCTGGGGTTCCTGGTATTAAACATGGAATTGGCCCCTTATTTTTCTGACTGTGTGTTTGGGTATTATAATGGAATTGGCCTGTATTTACTTGCTGTTGTTCTGAGTATTCATACATGAATTGCCTGGTATTTATCTGCTGTGTGTTCTGGTATTATACTGATGGCCCTGATTTATCTGCGGGGTTTGTTTATACATGCGAATTGCCCTGTATTCATCTCTGTGTGCTTCTGGGTATTAACATGGAATTGGCCCTGTATTTATCTGCTGTGTGTTCTGGGTATTTCATGTTGAGCCTTTTATCGCTGTGGTTCTGATATTATACATGGAATTGCCCTGTATTTATCTTGCTGTGGCGTTCTGGGTATTATCCATGGAATGGCCCATGTATTTATCTGCTGTGTGTTCTGGTATATACATGGAATGGCACTGTATTTAATCTGCTGTTTTGGGTATCATGGAATTGGCCCTGTATTTATCTGCTGTGGTCTGGGGTTTATACATGATTGGCCCTGTATTTATCTGTGTTTCTGTATTAAACATGGAATTGGCCCTGTATTTATCTGCTGTGTGGTATTATACATGAATTGCCCTGTATTTATCTGCTGTGGTTCTGGTATTATCCATGGAATTGGCCCTTATTTATCTGCTGTGTGTTTACTGGGTATTATACATGAAATTGCACTGTAATTTATCTGCTGTGTTCTGGGTATCTATACATGAAATTGGCCTGTAATTTATCTGCCTGGGTTCTGGATTATACCATGGAATTGCACTGTATTTATTCTGCTGTGTGTTTGGGTATTATCCATGGAATTGGCCCTGATTTATCTGCTGTTTTCTGGTATTATACATGGAATTGGCACGTATTTATCTGCTGTGGGTTCTGGGTATCTATACATGGGAATTGATGTATTTATCTGCTGTGGTTCTGGGTATTATACATGGAATTGCCTGTATTATCGTGCTGTTGTGTACTGGTTTATACATGGAATGGCACTTGTATTTATCTGCTGTGTTCTGGTATTATACATGGAATTGTATTTATCTGCTGTTGTTCTGGGTTATTTATACATGGAATTGCAGTGTATTTATTCTGCTGTGGGTTCTGGTATTATACATGATTTGGCAGTTTATTATTCTGCTGTGGTTCTGGGGGTATTATACATGGATTTGGCCTGTTTTATCTGCTGTGTGTTCTGGGGTATTATACATGAATTGACTGTATTTATCTTCTGTGTGTTCTGGTATTACATGGAATCTGAACTGTATTATCTGCTGTGTTCTGGGGTATTATACATGGAATTGCCATTATCTGCTGTTGTTCTGTATTATACATGAATTGCCCTGTATTTATCTGTTGTGTGTTTCTGGTATTATACATGGAATTGGCCTGTATTACTCTGCTGTGGTTTCTGGTTTATACATGAATTGAGCCCTGATCTGCTGTGCTGTTCTGGGTATTTATTGTTCTGGGGTATATACATTGGAATTGACCTGTATTTATCTGCCTGTGTTGTTTGGGGTATTTATACATGGAAATTGGCCTGTATTTATCTTGCTGTGTGTTTCTGGTATTATACATGGAATTGGCCCTGTATTCTATCCTGCTGTGTATTCTGGGTACTTATACATGGAATTGGCACTGTAATTTATCTGCTGTGTGTTTCTGGGTATTATACATGGAATTGGTACTGTATTTATCTGCTGTGTGTTCTGGGGTATTATACATGGAATTGGGCACCTTGATATTTCATCTGCTGTCGGTGTTCTGGGGTATTATACATGGAATTGTCACTGTATTTATCTGCTGTGTGTTCTGGGGTATTATACATGGAATTGGCCCTGTATTTATCCTGCTGTGTGTTCTGGGTATTATACATGGAATTGACACTGTATTTATCTGCTGTGTGTTCTGGGGTATTATACATGGAATTGGCCCTGTATTTATCTGTTGTGTGTTCTGGGTATTATACATGGAATTGTCCCTGTATTTATCCTGCTGTGTGTTCTGGGTATTATACATGGAATTGACACTGTATTTATCTGCTGTGTGTTCTGGGGTATTATACATGGAATTGGCCCTGTATTTATCTGCTGTGTGTTCTGGGGTATTATACATGGAATTGACACTGTATTGATTCTTTGCTGTGTTTGGGGCTATTATACATGGAATTGGAACTATATTTATTTTCCCTTGTGTTCTGGGGTATTATACATGAAATCTGAGCTGTATTTATGCTGCCATGTTTTCTGGGGTAGTACATATGTAGTACACATGTAAATGGTATGGCAGTTAACCTGTCTTGACAACATGCATTTAGCAGTTTCCATTCTAATAAAAAAAACAGGAATCTCATTATTTTCTGCTTTATTGAACAGGGATATTTGCTCAGCTGGATACGGACCCTCTCTATACCAATAACCAAGGTAAGGAGCAGGAGCCTAAACAAAGTGCTGGGAATCCCCACAGATACATGGGACATGTACAATTGGAGTTATAATGGGTTATTATCCCAGACATGTATCAAGTATAAAAACTCACCAGTAGAAATATTGGGTTTGGTTGCCAGGCGCAAACCTACAGCCAGAGGGGAGTGGATTAAACCACAAGAGCTAACATAGAGTGGCACAAATAAAATTCCCAAGTGTTAAAATGAAAAAGTTTTTTCAATATATATGTCCATAAAAGGCCTGACAAGTTTCATGCTTCTAGGCACTTAGTCTTTAGTTTATCTTAAAATTTCAAACATGAAGAATAATAAAAGCAAACTGTGAATTCATGTCTCTAGGTAGTCTCAGATCCAAAAAATTCCATCTAGTTGTTTTCTGTATTCAAATTAAAAGTAACATTGGTGTCTTTTATGGAGATTATAAGAATAATAGATTCAGCTTTAAAATCAAAAGTGAAATTCAAGCGGAGGTTATTTTTGTCATTAAATTAAAATCATTAAGGGTTCAAATATTTCTCTAGTACCAGTCCAATCAGTAGGTCGTCAAGTACATATACCTTTTAATAGGATTGTCATGTAGAGAAAAAAGAATTCCCCCCAATCCATACAGATATTTGCACATGCGGGGGCAACTTTACGCCCCCATAGCTGTACCACATTTTAGTAAACAGTACCTGTGTCATTATCTGATCTGATTAAGAACCAATTAGATCAACTTGTTACACATTCAAGAGATTAAACTTCTTCTACTTCTTTTCGCTCCCCTTTGATGTTCCCATTGGTTGATTTCACTTTATATTCTGATGTTTTTTGCACAGCCTATGACTAAGTGCAGCACAAAACGCGTTATGCCCTTTATGGAGATATAATATTGAATAAACATTTACTTTTTTATTTTATTAAACTGTCACGTTGGAATATTGTGAGTGCCCGTTCTATCTTTCATATTTCATCTCTATTCATTTCACTTTTTGCTGCTATTGGCTCTGTCTGTTGTGATGGATTTAGCCCATTACATGTTCTAACAAACTGATTGGCTGCATTTAACTGACATTTACACCTGACACAGCCCCCCCCATGCTAAAAATCACCCTCCATCCCTGTTCACTTGTTATTGTTTACAATTTTTTGTTTCTCTTCCCAGATATCTCCAACTATTACTATTATGATGGAGGTAAGTAGCATCTCATATGGGAAACAGTCCTCTCATAGTGGGAAACCACTCTCTGATAATAGGAAACAGTCCTCTGATAATGGGAAACTGGAATCTTATAATGGGAAACAGTCCTCTGATAATAGAAAACAGTTCCCCTATAATGGGAAACAGTCATCTGATAATGGGAAATAGTCCTCTCATAATGGGAAACTTTTGTCTTATAATGGGAAACAGTCCTCTGATAACAGAAAACAGTTCCCCTATAATGGGAAACAGTCATCTGATAATGGGAAATAGTCCTCTCATAATGGGAAACAATTGTCTTATAATAGGAAACAGTTAACTGGAATCTTATAATGGGAAACAGTCCTCTGATAATAGAAAACAGTTCACCTATAATGGGAAACAGTCATCTGATAATAGGAAATAGTCCTCTCATAATGGGAAACAATTGTCTTATAATGGGAAACAGTCCTGATAATAGAAAACAGTTCCCCTATAATGGGAAACAGTCATCTGATAATGGGAAACAGTTCTCTTATAAAGGCAAACCATTATCTATATAATGGGACATGGATATCACATGGAGTTTTCTTCTGTTTCTGCACAGACACAACTGGAACTCCTTTTCAGCCCCCAGATCAAGTTCATCAGCAGAACCCACAACAACAGCAGCAGTTGCAGCTACAGCTTGACCCAATTGAACCGGAACCCCAGCAGCAGCAGCGTCAGCAGCAGCAAGAGATCATCGCCATGCCAACCATGGGTAATGATAAAGTAACTGTAATGCAGAGATGCAGGGAATGTAGGAAAAATGTGAGGAGCTGCCATACTACCACTTGATGGATCCAACCACAGATACGTGTTATGTACAGTATATTACGTGAGACCGGATGGATGTTGGGGATTCTGATTATTAGGGATGCACTATTTTGAATTCATCCGAACCCCCAAATCCTTCGCAAAATATTTGGTCGAATACTGAACTGAATCCTAATTTGCATATTAGGGGTGGGAAGTGGAAAACATTTTTTACTTCCTTTTTTTGTGACAAAAAGTCACACAATTTTCCTCCCCGCCCCTACTTTGCATATGCAAATTTAGATTCAAATTTGGTTTGGCCGGGCAGAGGGATTTGGCCCAATCCGAATCCTGCTGAAAAAAGCCAAATCCTGGATGAAACCCGAACCGAATCCTGGATTTGGTGCATCACTATTAATTATATTGCTCTGAGCTCAATAGTCCCTCACCCCCTGTCTGTCTGTGTAATGTTCCCCCACATTTTCTCTCCGCAGACCCCGCTGTGACTGAGCCAACAGAGCCGGGACCTCTGGGTAAGAGAACTACGGAGGGAACCATTAGACTTGTGCAGAGAAGCAAGTGCTACTTCCAGGGCTTGTGTTTGTCTCTGTAGCCTGTTAAGCCTTTATTTCCGGGGGTAACTTTGCCTTTCCTTTCAGATTGTCGGGAGGAGCAGTATCCGTGTACCCGTCTGTACTCAGTGCACAAACCCTGCAAGCAGTGCCTGAATGAAATCTGCTTCTATAGGTAAGAAATTGGGCTACGGGCTTTATACCCAGGGCTAATAATAAGGGCCACAAAATCAGGCACAAAGCTCTGAGCTTTGATTCTCCTGAGCTGCTCTCTTTCCCGTGGTCAGGCTGGAATATCCCTCTGGGTGAGGTTCTTGCCTGACAATAGGAAAGAGAACACCCCTCGAGTGGGAAGTACCTGAAACAAGAACTCTTTGCCGAATTATTGGGAGGGACATTGGATTCACAATTCACTAACCTCCGAAAATTCACCAGCGACGGCTTCGCTGACATCGGAAAACTTCGCCAGGAGTAGATTCGCCAGGGCAACGCTAATTCACTAAAATCCAAAGTTGCATCCAGGGCGCCGAACGCAGGCGAAGTTGTGCTAGTGTTACTGCGGCAAGCAAATCGCTAGCGTTGGCTAATTTACATACGGCGGGAAGTTAAAGTTGAATGGACGTATATGTTGCAGCAAATACATTACACTACACAAGTCCAGGGAACCTTAATAAAATAAAATAAAGTTGTTATATTGCCCTAGACATGGGCCCAGTGTATAATTTATGTGCACATCCAAGTCGGTGCAGCGCACTCCAAGGTCAAAAAGGATCGCTCAAATGGGTTGTTGATTAAAAATTCATCCTTTATTGGTTACATCAGTTAAAAGAAGAAATGCCAATACATGGTCTGACGCGTTTCGTAACTATGTACTTCATCAGAGACCTGAGCATGCTCAATTCCATACTACTATTTATACCCACATGGGGACCTCCCCCTCCCCTTTCACCCGGTGAACTAATTAAAACTATGCATTGGTTAACCCCACATTGCAACAATCCAAATAAGGATTTTTTCGGAAGAAGTGAAAAAAAATATATATATGTATATAAAAAAAATATATGTATTAGAACAGGAGAAACAAAGAACTTCTAAAATAATTAGTTTAACATTTCTACTTTGATACATTGTTGCATACATTTTTCCATTTTTCTCTATATTGCCACAGTTTCAATTTAAATCTTGTTGATATGTTTCAGTTTTTAAATACCACTTTCAGTTGTATGTGGATATAAAATTTCAATATGGTCATTCGCTGTTTTCTATTTCTTTAAGGGGATGTTTTATTATTTTCTGTTTAATTAAGAATAGATTTTTGCGATCCTTATTTCATTTTTCAGAGCTCATTCTATAAAGCAACTAACATCAAAAATGGAGTTCAACCCCTGCGGCTGCCTTGTGTGTAATCTGTGAATCCATTTCACTTCCGTTCGCAGTAGTTTTGCCTGCAGGTTGCCACCCCTTTGTCCCATAGTTACATGTTCTATCCCTTGTGCTTTAAGTTTCCTTATGTTGCTATTATTGCACTCCTTAAAATGTCTTGCCACCACCGTAGTTTCACTCCCTGATCTTATAGAATTTATATGCTCCCTTAATCTCTCTTTTAATGGCCTGATCGTGCAACCTACATACTGCTTTGAACAAGCACCACAAGTTAGTAGATACACTACAGATTTAGTATTGCAATTCACAAATTCTTTAATTCTATACTTCTCTTGTGTAATACTTGATTCAAAGCTGTCTGCAACTTGCACAACGGAACAAGTAATACACCTTTTTGCTCCACATTTAAACATTCCCTTACTTTGCAACCATGTGCCTGGTTGTGGGCTTCTAGTGTAAAGACTTGGTGCGAGGATGGACCCCAATGTGGGGGCTTTCCTTGCCACTATCCTGTGTCCTGTCTGGAGTATCTCCTTAAAGTCTCTATCTGCATGTAATATCGGCATATGCTTGTTTATTATGCCCCTAACTTGGCCAAACTGCTGGCTAAACTTCAGACTTAGAGTAACTGGTTGCGCAGATTGATGCCCAATATTCCATCTTTTATTGCTTTTACTCTCAATTAATTTCTTTCTATCTGCACATAAGGCAGATCCAAAGGCGTCCTGTAGCACAGCCAGAGTGTAACCTTTCTCCAACAATCTATCCCTCAACTTACAAGCCTCCTCAACAAAATTCTCCTCAGTGCTACAGTTCCTGCGCAGCCGCAAAAATTGGCCCCTAGGTATTCCCTTATTGAGGTGCCGAGGGTGGCAGGAATCTGCCCTCAATAGGGAATTTCCTGAGCATGGTTTTGTGTGGACTGTGGTAGCTATTCCCCCATCCTTAACAAATATCTCTAAGTCCAAATATACAATGCTGTTAGTACTGAAGGTGCTGGTAAACCTCAAATTGAGTTCTACATTTTCTAGATCCCTCACAAATTCTCCAAAGGCTTCTCCAGTCCCTTTCCATACAAACAGCAAATCGTCAATAAAACGGCGATACAAGACGATGTGGTCCAAGTTGGGGGCATCCCCACCTAACACGTGGACCTCCTCCCACCAGCCTAGATATAAGTTGGCATATGTGGGCGCGAAACGAGCCCCCATTGCTGTCCCACGTGTTTGGAGGTAAAACACACCATTAAATGAAAAATAGTTATGGGTTAGTAGGTACCAGATCGCTTCCAATACAAAATCCTTTACCCCTTCAGAAAAATCACTATATTTATCCAAGTGGTATTTCACAGCTATCATGCCCTTATTGTGAGGTATACTTGAGTAAAGTGATACAACATCTACAGTACCCCACCCATAACTCTGATTCCATTCAAGTTGTTCCAATAGTTTTAATACTTCTTGCGTGTCCTTCAAATATGAACCTAACCGTTTCACCAACGGCTGTAAGATTGTATCCACCAACTCAGACAGCCCCTCATTTAGAGAGCCAATCCCAGATATAATGGGCCTACCTTTAGGGGGCCTCCCCCCCTTATGTATCTTGGGCAGGTGATAAAATGTTGGAACCTGTGGGAACTCCGGCACTATCGCTCCCCACATACTCTGATTGATCACACCTACCGACTTACCATGCTCGGCTATATTCTCTAACTGCCTCCTAAATTCCTTAATCGGGTTCTTAGTTAGAATTTTATATGTCTCCACATCTTCTAATTGTCTTAATGCTTCACTCTCATAATCCTTCGCATTTTGTACTACCAAGAGCCCTCCTTTATCCGCCTGCTTAAATACCAGGTTCTTGTTTAACTTCAACTCTCTTAACGCTCTCTTCTGATCAAATGTGAGATTTCCTGTTCTACCTTTGGACTTTTGTTCCTGCCATAGTTTAGTTAGATCTCTCTCCACTAGTTCCTGAAAAATATCAGTCAATGCCCCTCTACTGTTCACAGGATAAAAATCAGACTGCGTTTTTATTTTTCTCAATGAGGGAAGATCCAAATTAACCCTGTCTGTACCCTCACCATTTTCTGTGCTAAGTGAGTCTAATAGGAACCCCGCCCTTTGTTCAACAAAGTAGCAAGAGCTCCTGAAATCCATTAATGAGCGGATTCTTAACTGCTGTGATATAAAGGATCAAGCAGATAAAAATCATTTATATCAAATTCGAATCTCAGAATTGGTATTGGGATATATATTTGGACTATAATTTATGTGCAATATGTTAGGAAATGTAGGGGGGAAGCCGGGTACCCCAGAAAAAAATGAGGGTCTTTTGCAGCCTATCACCCTGAAAAATGAAAAGTCGCCAGCGTTTTTTGGAACTTAGAAAATTTTTTAACTATTTTTTGAGGAAATCCTATCTACTCTATTGCACTTCCCCAGGTCTGAGGAGGCAAAGGCAAGTCTGGCGCAAGAGTAAAATCCGCATCTTGAATTTGCGAAGTAACGCTTTTTCCCAGAGCGAAAATTCACCTGGCGTAAGAGTGCGAAGTAGTGCTAGAGTCTATATTAAGGTTCCCTGGACTTGTGTAGTGTAATGTATTTGCTGCAACATATACGTCCATTCAACTTTAACTTCCCATCGTATGCCAGCGACCGTTAGTAAATCGGCGAAGTACCGAAATGACGTCACTCTGGTGAATTTCCGGCATTGTTAGTCACTTCGCCCTCTAGTAAATTTGAGGGATTGGTTCCTGCCTGACCATAGGAATGAGAACAGCCCTGGAGTTTGAAATAAAATAAAGGAGAATTCTGTACCTGGGTAACTTCTTGGGGGTACTGTGGGTTCCCATTGGGTCTGAGGTTAATGAGCTTCGGTGTCTCTGGTTCCCCAGCCTGCGGCGCATGTACGTGATCAATAAGGAAATCTGCGTCCGTACAGTTTGTGCACACGAGGAGCTTCTGAGAGGTGAGCTGACACTCTAATATGTGTAACACTAAGACTGGGGCAGTTGTACAGGAGTTTATTTCCCCTTTAGCAGTAAATAACGCGCCTGATGTTCTTTTCGTGCCCTCAGCGGATCTGTGCCGAGACAAGTTCTCTCGCTGTGGGGTGATGGCTAATAGTGGCCTGTGCCAATCAATGGGATCTCACTGCTCCAGGAGCTGCGGCAGCTGCTAAGGATCTGCATTGGGGCCACAGCAGAAGGACGGGGCCCGGTCACATTGTCCCACTCGGGGGGCTTTCCAGTGGGTCGGGGTCGCTAGTATTATTGTATCGTTTATGTTACTGTATTGTACTGTATGTGCCGCCAGCAAATAGTGGCACCGAGGGCTGTTAGCCTCCGTATCTCTACTGTTTATCCCATATGATAGTCAGCCCTACTCACATCTCATGCCCAATGGCAGCCAGCGGGTTTCCTGATAAACCTCATGCCAATTACCAGCCTTGGTGGGGGGCACAGACAGTTCTCTCTTCCAATGGGAAACCAGAGGCCCAGCAGCTCTTACACCCCAACATTGGCAATGGGCTAACTGCTGGGATCAGCTTTGGGCTCATCTTTGCTCCCATCATGCATTTCACTATTCTCCTCCACTTTGTACCCGCCCCCATCTCCCCAAATCTCCTTCATTCCCCATCACCTTTCCAGACTGTCCCCCCACATACAAAGCAACCTCCCCAGTGGCACAATAGGGCTGCTCTTACTTGACTTCTTTTTGTAATTGTTTTGTACAAAAGATGAATAAAGTGCAGAATTTTACCTTGTGCTGGAAAAAGAGTCGCAGACGTTCTGTCCTCTGAGATTGGACGAGTCACAGGTGAGTGTTATACACAGACACCAGGACTCACCTGTATGAATCTTACTAACAAGCACTTCCTGGGTATAAGCGAATAACGGATACTTACCCTTATTACTTACACATCGTGGGCTGCTCTCGTTCTCAGGTTCAATAGCATTGGTCTTTATTCATCTAATGGAGTTCGACTACCAGAGACAGCTCTGACTGTAAGTTAATTCACTTACCCAGGGGAGGTTCCTGTCTGACCATGGGAAAGAGAACAGCCCAGGAGCAGGAAGTACAGAGAATCAGAGCTCTGTACCTGGGTAAGTACTGGGGGAGATTGGATTCACTTACCCAGGGGGAGGTTCCTGTCTGACCATGGGAAAGAGAACAGCCCAGGAGCAGGAAGTAGAGAGAATCAGAGCTCTGTACCTGGGTAAGTACTGGGGGAGATTCACTTACCCAGGGGGAGGTTCCTGTCTGACCATGGGAAAGAGAACAGCCCAGGAGCAGGAAGTAGAGAGAATCAGAGCTCTGTACCTGGGTAAGTACTGGGGGAGATTGGATTCACTTACCCAGGGGGAGGTTCCTGTCTGACCATGGGAAAGAGAACAGCCCAGGAGCAGGAAGTACAGAGAATCAGAGCTCTGTACCTGGGTAAGTACTGGGGGAGATTGGATTCACTTACCCAGGGGGAGGTTCCTGTCTGACCATGGGAAAGAGAACAGCCCAGGAGCAGGAAGTACAGAGAATCAGAGCTCTGTACCTGGGTAAGTACTGGGGGAGATTGGATTCACTTACCCAGGGGGAGGTTCCTGTCTGACCATGGGAAAGAGAACATCCCAGGAGCAGGAAGTACAGAGAATCAGAGCTCTGTACCTGGGTAAGTACTGGGGGAGATTGGATTCACTTACCCAGGGGGAGGTTCCTGTCTGACCATGGGAAAGAGAGCAGCCCAGGAGCAGGAAGTACAGAGAATCAGAGCTCTGTACCTGGGTAAGTACTGGGGGAGATTGGATTCACTTACCCAGGGGGAGGTTCCTGTCTGACCATGGGAAAGAGAACAGCCCAGGAGCAGGAAGTACAGAGAATCAGAGCTCTGTACCTGGGTAAGTACTGGGGAGATTGGATTCACTTACCCAGGGGGAGGTTCCTGTCTGACCATGGGAAAGAGAACATCCCAGGAGCAGGAAGTACAGAGAATCAGAGCTCTGTACCTGGGTAAGTACTGGGGGAGATTCACTTACCCAGGGGGAGGTTCCTGTCTGACCATGGGAAAGAGAACAGCCCAGGAGCAGGAAGTACAGAGAATCAGAGCTCTGTACCTGGGTAAGTACTGGGGGAGATTGGATTCACTTACCCAGGGGGAGGTTCCTGTCTGACCATGGGAAAGAGAGCAGCCCAGGAGCAGGAAGTACAGAGAATCAGAGCTCTGTACCTGGGTAAGTACTGGGGGAGATTGGATTGACTTACCCAGGAGGAAGTTCCTGTCTGACCATGGGAAAGAGAGCAGCAGAGAGTACAGTAAGTACAGTTTTACTCAGAGTTCCCTGTACAACTCAGCCTGCAGCCTTGTGCCTTTATATGGTCACAGAACAACCCCTCAGTGACTTCTAATATCCTTATCATTTACAGTAGGGGATACAGGAAAGATACTTGGTATATCCATGGAGAGGGCCACAATGAGTGAGTTCATGTTGCTATGGTAATGACAATATACCTGGTGCAGGTACAACATTGGGACAGAGACTTACTGAGAGCAAAATGATACATTAATTACTTGACTGGAGGAGACAGGGAGGGGCAGTTTTGTCCCAGGTGAAACCCGGAGGGAATTTAGGCTTGAGGGGTGGGATCTCTGAAAAACTAATTATGAAGGTGCCCCAATGTACATTTGCTTTCAAATGAGGGTCACTGACCCCATCTAAAAAACAAATGCTCTGTAAGGCTACAAATCTATTGTTATTGCTACTTTTTATTACTCCTCTTTCTATTCAGGCCTCTCCTATTGAAATCAGTACATGGTTACTAGGGGAAGGTGAATGAGGCAGGTGAGTGCAGTTTTATTGCAGAGAGGAATTGCCAAGTAGCTTAGTTACCCTTTAAGGCCTAATTACCACTCATTTATATAGCACCAACATGATCCAAAGCGCAGTATATGAAATATACATTTCCATCTGTCCCAGTAAATGATAAGAATCTAAGGTCCCTATTACTTTTCCATCACTCCCTGCACCACTGAGCTTACAATTGAAGGGCCCTATGATGTTCCCATCAGTCTATATCCCTGTGAGCTTACAATCTAAAGTCCCTAACACATTCCCATCAGTCCCTGCCCCAGTGAGCTTACAGTCTAAGGTCCCTATCACATCCCCATCAGTCCATTCCCCAGTGAGTTTACAATCTAAGGTCCCTATCACATTCCCATAAGGCCCTGCCCCAGTGAGCTTACAGTCTAAGGTCCCCATCACATTCACATACAATAGGGTCATTATTTATGAAGAGCCAATGAGCTTGCCTGTATGTATTTGGGGTGTAGGAAAGGAATTTTGACTGGTGGTGGATGCAGTGACCCCAAGGACCAGTAACACGTATGTTGCACCGTGGGGTTTAGGCTTGTCCCCGCCCCCAGGTGAGAGCGAGACAAAAGTGCAGGAGCCACGCCCACTCGCAGATAATAAACTTTATTGGGTTAGTTCAGAACACAGAGTTATGAAATTCCAAAATAATAAAAAAAAACTCATTGAGAGCAGAACCCCCTTAGATAATTAGGCACTCCCCCCACCCCAGAGAAAGAGCCCAGTAATAGTGTAAAGTCCAATCACAGCAATATGGGAATGTAAAGCTCCTCCCCCAGTGACAACGAGGGTCTCGGCCCCCCTATTAGTGCTGCACATGGTTTTATGCTCTTCTCTCATTGGCTGCTTAATTTAAACAACACAAATGTCTTTTGGGTTTTTTCCTTTGGTATTGGGGGGTGGTAAGGGGGCTCCCAGTTACCCCTGTCTTTGGGAACCTCCCAGTAATTCCCCAACCCACAGATCATGGAATGTTTATTACTCTGGAACTGCCCAATCAAAGGGTTAATTGAGTTGGGATGAATCAGGAGAGTGAATCCAATCCCACCCAGTATTTATCTATGTACAGAGCTTTTTGGGCTGCTCTCTTTCCCATGGTCAGGCAGAAGGATAATGATAGGGGTTTTCCAACTGCATAAATCATTATGGGTCACACACAGTAATGCAGGAGGAGCTCCTATAGCAGCAAAAAAGCAGTCACCTGATCAGCAGGAATCAGCTTGGACCAATCGCCATTCACTGGCTGACCATGGTAAGGAGAACAGCCCAGAATCAGGAATCACAACTCTGCACATGGTTACGGTCTGGGGATATTGCATTCACTTACCCAAGAGAGTGGTCCCAAGTTGCGCTAATGCAAAGGAACTTACCCTTAATATACATTTCACTTATTAAAGCCAGTAGGTGTCCCAGGCACAGGAACTAGAGTGCAGGTTTGGTAGGGTTAAATAATTCCGTCTCCCTGGACTGACATTTCCTTTAAAGGCTTTAAGGCACTTCGGTTTATATCAAATAAAAACATCTTTATATAAAAACTAAAAACAACAATCATTTTGTAAAGGGGAAGTGAGCCTTCAGGGGTGAATTGCTGTTTGTTTGCTTAAGGCTGAATAATGACATTTCCCACTGAAGCCCTTTATATGAAATAGAGATATAATATGGGAACACATTCTTGTACATTGTTTTGTTTCTGGGCACAGTGGGAACTTCCAGTGCCCCGGGGGGCTCTGCCCAGCAACACTGGCCTCATTCACTGGGGCTAATGGTCACGTATAAGGTCGGGCCCAGTGTGTCCCATATACTTTGCCTGAGCCAGAAACGACCCACAGTCCCTGCAGCCCAGGTAGGTAGGTAGGTAGGTAGGGCTGCCCTGGTGCTCCCCCTGTTTTTCATACGCCAGTTGCATAGTTATTACATGAGAATTTGCTTTAGTCATGTGACTACAGCGCCACTTCAGGCTCCACCCACACAGTGCAATTATACAAATATCACTCGCAGACAATCGATTAATGTTCATGTCCTGCGCTGGGAAGCGGCAGAGAATCCATGGCCTATTGTTTGGTCCCACCCAGTGTAAATGAAAGGTGCACCAGGTGCTGCTGGGTAATGTAGTCCAGAAGGAACCCCCCCCAGGAGTCAGAATTAGCACTAATTGCTGGGGGGTTCAGCCCATCCTCTTCAAAACTGCACCCAGCCTGTGGTCTGCTGCCCACCAGCCGCGCTATGGAGAGAGCAGGAGGGTTAGTGCCGACTAATAATCCCAAATATTCCTTCCTGTCCAACATGTAAACAAACAGGTGGTTCAGTATAGAGACAATCTACTTCAGTCTTAACAACAAGACCTTTACTTCTCCTTTAACTCACCCAGATGCCTTAGTGAAGTCCCCCCACATATCTGAGGGAGCCGGGGGACCTGCCCAGGGTGATGGGGCACCAAGTTCCAACAGCAAATCTGCAGTGAAAGGAGAATGGTTTGTTTAGCCAATCAGAGGAAAGGTCTATAATTGGGTATAAGGGACTGGAGCAAATGGAGCTTTGTACTGGTAAACTGGGAGCGTGTGGGAGGCAGTCACTGGGATGGGACGTGACAGTCACTGGGATGGGACGTGACAGTCACTGGGATGGGACGTGACAGTCACTGGGATGGGACGTGACAGTCACTGGGATGGGACGTGACAGTCACTGGGATGGGACGTGACAGTCACTGGGATGGGACGTGACAGTCACTGGGATGGGACGTGACAGTCACTGGGATGGGACGTGACAGTCACTGGGATGGGACGTGACAGTCACTGGGATGGGACGTGACAGTCACTGGGATGGGACGTGACAGTCACTGGGATGGGACGTGACAGTCACTGGGATGGGACGTGACAGTCACTGGGATGGGACGTGACAGTCACTGGGATGGGACGTGACAGTCACTTGGATGGGACGTGACAGTCACTGGGATGGGACGTGACAGTCACTGGGATGGGACGTGACAGTCACTGGGATGGGATGTGGCAGTCACTGGTATGGGATGTGACATACAGGACTGGCAGTGGGGGGCAGTGTTAGATACCTGTGCTTGTGGGGGTAGCAGGCTGGGCAGGACTGGCACTTGGAACCGGCACTTTAGCCCCAGGGGGAGGCGGGAGCAGATTGAGAGTGCCACTGAGAGGGCGTGGCTTTGTGCTGCCTTCTTTTTTCTTTATGTTCTAGGATACAAAAAAAGAGAAATTTTGTTAGACCTAATGGAACCCCTCAAATATCAGAAGGGAAACCCCTAACTTCCATCACATTATGGCTGCTCCCGCTGGGACGTGAGATTGGGCCAATCACAGGCAACGATACTAATTGTACAGTTAAGAGTCAAATCTTACAGCAATGTTGATCTTGATGGTCTGTCCCTCCTTAAACCCGAGATCCAGCCGGGGCCCCTGCTCCGGATTCTGAGCCTGTTTGGCCAATTCTGCCTGTTGCTTCACCCACCTGCGCGGAACACACTCAATCAGTAGAACCTAAACTGAAAGGGTTAATGGCGGTTACTAGGCAACAAAGCGGAGAACTCACTTGAAATGATCCTGTAATGCGACATTGAAGTCAAACGCGTCTCCTCGATCAGCAAAGCCCACGCCAATGAAAGCCCGACGCCCTGGGGTAACAGAACCTAGAGGGGTCCAACAATACACACATCTACTTCTGTTTATATACAAACTGCTGGGAGTTGGGAGGCCGCTGGGAGTTGTTGGACTCACCGGTTCCGTCTTCGATGCAAATGACAAAGTATCTGCTGGAGTCAACGACACTTTCCACTGCGATACCCGGAAACTGCTCCACTGGGGCCTGAGCAAAGAGCTCACCTGGGGGAATGAGGGGAAGTCAGAGGCATTGTGGGAGGGACACACGTGACACATGATGATGAGACGGAGAGACGGGTGGGTACCAGGGGGAGGGGCAGGAGTCAGGGTGGGAGGGGCCAGTGCTGGGGGAGGGGCGGGAATGAGGATGAACTAGAGAGAAGAAGGAGAGAACAGTAGAATGGGGGGGGGGTGGAGCTACAGACAGACATGACAGGGGCAGGTAATTACCAGAGCTCCGCTCCTCCAGTTTGATGAAGGCCATTTTGCCCCGGGAGGTGACGCGCAGGCGGCCGGTCCAGGCCGGTTGATCGAGTTGCCAGTCGGCGGCCCTGGGGGGAGAGACAGGGGGTGAGGGAGACTGAGGAGAAAGGCAAAGGCCGAGGGGCAGTGGGAGGGAGTTTCTCACCTGTAGCCCCGGTTAGAGGCGCGAGGCGGAATCCGGTACACGTGCACTTCCGGCTTGACGCAAAGCACCGACTCGTAGTCAGCATCCGCCATGTTGGTACTCACAAGACTTCTGCTAAGCGCAACCGGACAATTCCGCCCACTGAGACGAAAGGGAGGCCAGAGCGGCAGCAAAGGCCATAGACTCCGGCACAGCGGGGTAGAGCGGACACACACAAGCCAAAGCGCTTGGGCGTATTCAGCAAACTGCCTGTGGGCGGGGCAATGATTGATTCTTTGAGCCAATGAATGAATAGAACAGCCCCACCCCAGTATTTAGGGCTATTTGTCACATTCAGTCTCTGGGGCAATATTGTGACTCTATATTTATCTATATATAGTTACCAGCATGTGCCTGGGGTGTCTCCTTTAAATTAACTGTTAGTTAGACAGATATTCTGAGACAATTTGCAATTGGTTTTCATTTTTTATTATTTATTTAGCTTTTTATTCAGCAGCTCTCCAGTTTGTAATTTCAGCAGTTTGGTTGCTAGGGTCCCAATTCCCCTAGCAACCATGCACTGATTTGAATAAGAGACTGGAATATGAATAGGAGAGGCCTGAATTCCTTTTCTTATTCTTTTTTGTAAGTGGGTAATTTATAATAGGCAAAGGGCTGTGTGACTGACACCTCTGGTGATAGAAGTGGTTGGCATACCTCCCAACTGTCCCTTTTTCGGAGGGACAGTCCCTCTTTTGACAGCTCAACCTGCAGTCCCTCATTTGTACTGGAAAGTCCCTCTTTTCTCTGCACTGAACAGCCAGAAAAAGAAACAAAGTTTCTCACTTAATTGGCTTTTAGCAGAGAGCCCAGAACAGCTAACAGGTGCAAATAAGATACTTTGTAACAATTTTGAGACACAAAAACACAGTTTAGATAAGGAGAAATATTTTCAAACTTTTCATAACCTGCCAAATTTTGTAAAACAAACATGGTAATTAGGGGGTGTGGCCACATAAAGGGGTGTGGTCAAAAATTGCTGCGCTACGTGCGGGAAAAAAAATTTTGTCCCTCTTTTTACTTCCAAAATGTTGGGAGGTATGGGTTGGGTCTTCCTGTTGGTTTTCATGTAAGTGGTTTGTATGTTATAGGCAAAGGGCTATGTTGTTTGACAGGCAGTCTTTAACATGGATTGGAAAATCCTCTTGTGATTGGTCAACTTTGACCGATATGGAAATGAAGAAGACTTTGCCGTTTTTTCTCTCCCTATGGTATTACGGGATAGGGAAGTTGAGGTTTAGTAGGCACAGGTCAACACATGGCCTGGTGTTGTAAAGTCAGATTATATCATGGGAGGGATTGGGTGATCCTATACTTTTTCATGTAAATGTCTAATCTCTAATTGTCATAGAGGCTTCTATCACCAGAGCTGTCAGTCCCATATCCCTTTACCTAGCCTCTATGGCAAATTAGCCATTTCCTAAGCACTCTCATGCGGATCAGAACCATCAGACCCACGCAAAGAGCCCAGTCTGTTTTACACTGATCCCCACCTACAGATCCCATTAACCCCTGCACTGCCAGGCAGCCAACAGCCTTCCAATAAGGACCCCAGCACTGCAGTCACTGCCCATTATATTAATGGTGAACACAAGCAACAGAATTTGCACACACATTATGCAATAAGAGGTCTTGCGTCTCCTGTATTATGCACAATTCAGCAGGAACAGCCCATATTTTTTGCCCATCTTCTGTATCTTTCATTAAAGCATTTTATTTAAAGGATCAATAACATCAACTTTTTTTTTTTTTAAATCGTTTGTATACTATGAAAAAAAACCACCAACACATATTAAACTTTAAAATCGCAAAGTCTTTATTTAGAAATAACTTACCAAATCTCCTCTCCAGAAAAGGCGATTCGGTGATCCAGCGTGCGGTGCTCGGTTTCTCCTCACTGCCTTCCTTATAGGCGATACCAAGGGAGGAGAAATTGGGGGGCGCACGATGGATCGTCACCCTGACGCCTTTTTCTGAAGAGGAGATTTTGTAAGTTATTTCTAAATAAAGACTTTGCGATTTTAAAGTTTAATATGTGTTGGTGGTTTTTTTTCGTAGTATACAAACAAATTTTTTAAAAACATTTTTTATGTTATGGTCCTTTAATCAAATACTGATTTCCCATCTCTTGGGTTGGGCCTGAACAGAAAAAGATAAAAAAAAATTCAATACAGACATTGCCTCCAGATTTAACTGCTGATGTAAACATCTTTGGGGTACCATCACTTCCTGCTGTTACTGGCCCTTTAAATCTATAGGGTCATGTATTTTGATATGTTGGAATGAATGCGCCCTCTGGTGGCCACACAGTGTTAATGCAAATCAATCCCTCGGTGTAGAGCCAAGTGAATCCCCCAGACTAAGGCTCAAACCATTGATTTCTGGGGGGCAATAAGAGCCTCCACCTACAACTCCTTTAGTGACATTGAGCCTTTGATTGGCTGAGCAGAAGTCAGGAAGCAGCCTCCCCAAATAGTGGATGGAGAGAAGGGTTGGGCCAGTTGGGGTATCATTATTGGGGTTATTTATGGCAGAATTCTTAGAATATGGTAGAACCCAGTTTTACATTTTTCAGGGAACCAAATATGGTGTAAAATCCAGGCAAGTGCAAAATCAGGGAAATATATTGAGGAGACCATAAAAAAGTGGAAGATGAGAGTATCTGAGTGTTTGCAATTGGTCAGTTTATTTATTGCTTCTGCAGCTCTGAGGTTTTGTTGCTATGGAGACACAGCATTAGTGGATTAAGTGGATAAAGACCCAATAATTGTGGGAAAAGCCAGAGACTGTAGGATCCCCGAGTGACACGGCAAAGGAGAAAAGGTTCCAAGTGCAAAGAAAATTGTCCAACGTGAGCAGATACAGGGGGAAGAGAAAGAGGGAGCACAGGGAACAGGAAGTGGAGGCAGCGAGTTGGCTACACCCGGATACAACTAAATGTCCCAGGATGTGGGAATAATGGGAATAGAGGGATCAGAGAGGGGGTGACAGAACTGAAAGGAAGGAGAAAGGAAACATACAGCTACAAACCATGACATTACATTATTCTCTTTCCGGCTGTATTGGACCAGTACAGAAAAGAAAGAGTTAATAAACCCCAAATAGGAGTGACCCCAAGAGGTCATTAGTGTTTTTTTATGTGATGATTTTTTATTTCATGGATATTTAGTTCTTCTGTTGGATAAACGCAAGATTGAATTACCTCAAGGGGCAGAAGATTTGAGGGCTGGGACGGAGCCCCTTTGCTATGGCCGACGCAAGCGTCTGTTGAACCAAGATGGAGGCCATGACGCTGACTCACTATCTCCTCTGTTGAACTTGCCTGAAGAACTTCTAAAGCAACTTCCTTCCAGTTCCCCTGGTCATTCAGAAGATCAGGGAGAAACAGGTGAGAACCATCTTGATAACTTCCTTCTGGCCAAATTTCCTTCTCATGGATGACGGGCCACTTCCATCAGCAATGAGAACCAAGGGAGATTGTAGGAGGAAGGAAGGAAGGAGTTCTGAATTCTGCCTCAAATTCTGGAGCTTTTGTTTGCCAATATCTTTACAGACTACAGTTGCCAGCCTGGAATCTGATCATAGATATTCTGGTTCCCCTTGTGTTTCTTCAGGAGGGGTTTGGTGGTGGTCAGTACAAATTTCTACCTTTTAGGATAAGCCCATTACATCATTTCCTCTTAGAAAATGGGTTTGTTAAACTACAACAAAGATCTCACCTCACGTTCATAAACCTTTCATGGAATTTCTCTCTGGTCATAAAGAAGTTAAGCTAGTCTCCCTACATACAGATCAAGTGCCTCTTCTTCAAAGCTCTGGTCGTAGTAGCCATTCATCTGGTAAACAAATTGGAGAATTGCAAGCTCTGTTGTCCAGAAAACTAATCTGATATTTTTTCAGGATCATGTAGTCCTAACACCATGTTTCAGACCCAAGGTGGCTACTTCTTCTAAAATCAATCAGGAGATTAGACTATGTTAATCAAGAGATTCGGGAAGGAGGTCCTCTTCTGGATGTCGGAAGAACCTTAAAGGTCTGTGGGAAGAGCTTCACAAAGGATGGAAATCAGTTTGTCAGTCAAAAAGGTCCTAAAGCTCTTTTGTCCAGATGGAAGAAGGAAACCATTGACCAGGAATACATGAAGCACAGGCTGAATCCAGCAGATCATGTCTCGCTCTACTACAACACTGTGTAGGTTTTGAGCTGAGGTTACAGGAGTGTCTATGGATCATATCTACTTGGAGTATCCCCAACACCTTCCTACAGTGTTACAGGGGGGCATCTTGGCCACTCACAAAGCTTCCTGGGCCAGTAAGGTCCTCTGAAGGGCCACAGAACCAGAGAAGCCACACTTTAGATTGCTAGCTCTCATGGTTTGCTGCTGTATGGGATTAAATGTATATTTACTATAATTCACTTTTCCCAGTCCCTTCAGCAACCCGACACTTTGTGTTGTGACACTTTATTCACGACTGACCCTCTTCAGCAACTCCTGTCTATGGGGGGGGGGGGTTATTAACTCTTTTCTCTTTCCACTGCTCCAACACAGACAACAAGGTTTGTCACCGGAGGGACTAAGGGAATTAGGGTATTTGTTACATTTACTCACTACAAACATTACAGCCAACTGGAACTGAGGTCATTGAATCAATTAAAGTGACCGGCAGCTTTGTGAACTGATACATCATTGGGGTTTTTTTTGGGAGGTACTGGAAAGCACTTTAACCTTTATTAATTAATTTCTAGTCCAATTTGGACGCAGGTACAAGACTCACTCATTAAATAATATTCCCACAATTTAGAATTGATTTTACTGTGGGCAAAATGATCTAATGGTTTTTTAAACAAACTCGTTAATTTGATCTAATTGAATGAATTCCATTGCACTTTATCTAGAATTCATTTTAATCGTCTAATTCTTATTAAGTGTATAATTAATTTGTAGCACTGCACTTTAGTATGTAAGAATTCATGTGATTGGTGGAACGACAGGGATTGGAATATATTAAGTCTTTAATTAACAGGTATTGAAACTGTTCATATAAGTAACGGCCAAGTCCGATTGTCTAAGCCGCGTACGTTTTCTCTGTTTGTTTTTTTGTTTTTAAATTGAAAATAAAAGTCATATTTACAGTCAGGCCCATAAATCTTTGGACAGAGACAACTTTTTTCTAATGTTGGTTCTGTACATGATCACAATGAAGTTGAAATGAAACAACTCAGATGTAGTTGAACTGCAGACTTTCAGCTTTAATACAAACACACTAGTGTTTATCTATGATGTGACAGGGGTCGGTCTTCCTCCTTCTTTACGTGACTGTCGCTATTTAGTTCAACTACATCTGCCCCGGGAAATGTGAAGTCAGAAGAAGATGGCTCCGTGCTGCTCACTGGTATAACCCCGGGCCGGTGCCGTTTTCTGCTGATGGGAGAACCCGCCGGGGTTTCCCTTTCCCTCTGAAAGTCTGCAGTTCAACTACATCTGAGTTGTTTCATTTAAAACTCATTGTGCTCATGTACAGAACCAAAATTAGAAATAAGTTGTCTCTGTCCAAAGATTTCTGGGCCTAACTGTATATTCACGGGCCCTTAGAGATTAGTACAATCATTTCAAACAAAAACCCGGTGCCTGATCATGAGAAAGAGCAACAGGCGGGGGAGCAGTCAGTTCTTGTGCCCAGTACAGGAGTAACAGTGTGGGGAATAAACAAGCTCATGCTAAGGACGCCCCTATAAGAACATGACACTTTATTGGGTTATTTAGACCAATCAGCTGCTCCCCCTCCCTCAGAATACAAATGGCTGCAAACGAGAGGAGGAAAATACTGCGTTTATTTTACTCGAATGTCACACACAGGGACATTTTCTCTACTCAGCAGTTTGTTCTGAAGGTTCTGAGGCCCAGACAGTGAGCGGTTTATTGGGCGCAGCGCTGGTGCCGGGGTAATAGCCTGATGGGCCCCCATATGGCTCTCAGTAATGCCGATCAAATGCAGCCGACTACAAAGCACTGGCACTAAATGGTACAAGCAGCTCCCCTCCCTCCCTCCCCATTACTACAACTGCCCAATCACGGCTGCAGCAGGATCAGTAATTTCCAGCACTGGGGCACAACACTGCCGGCCTCTCCACATCCCACTTCTTTGTACTGGGGACAGCCCAGGCCATGAGATGCCAGTCTTGTGCCCAACATCAGACTCCTCCTGTCCCCACTCAATCCCAGTCATTACCAGTCAATACCAGCAGAAATACCTCTTCCCCATCACTGGGGGCAGTTCCTGATTCCAAAGCCATGCTCAGCAGCAGCACATGCATCTCCCCCTCTAGCACACAAGGGGTTAATCTAACAAGCTCAATGCCCCAACCTGAACCCCCCAAACTGGCCAAGCACCAGAACTGTCCACTGCAGCCCCCAATCCATGGGCAACAAAACCTCCCCACTTGCCCTTTACATCACTAGAATCTGTTAAAACAAATTGTCTTCATTAAAATGATCCTTCCCATGCCCCCCCCCAAGGCTCGGCATTCCTATAATCTCGATGTAACGAGGGATGGGGCAGCCCCTCCCCTCCACACAGACACAATTAAAGATTATGAACATTATTGCTGGCGGTGACTTCAGAGGCACGCGGCACCCCCTTTGCTTCCTCTACACTTGGGGTGGTCTCATTAAAATACCCCGCCCCCATATGGCAGTTGCTCAGTCGCACTTGCCCCTGGTGGAACTGGAGCCTGAGGATGAGCCAATCACAGTGGTCGGAGCTATAGGGGCGGCAGGAGGGGGTCACAGTGCACAGGTTTTAAGGTCACAGTGGGCAGAGCAAAAAGGACATCAAAGTGCAAGAAAACCAAGTCGTTCCCTCTGCTCAGGTCCATTGTTGTGACAGGGCAGAGCCACCCATTGTGGCGTCGCTCCTCTAGGTTTATCTGCCCAGTCTGAAGCCTCGAGAACCGTCGGGACCCAGCGGCTGCCGGATCACATTGTTCTGCTGCCTGATCTCTTCCACCTGATTGGTCCGCGCCGGCCTATGAGGAAGCAACAAGCACTGAGTCACCATCACTTAAAGGAGAACTAAAGCCGACAAATGAATGTGGCTAAAAATGTCCTATTTTCTATAGTGAACTTATTGCAGGAGGCTAAAGTTTGAGCTTGTCAATAGCAGCAATGATCCAGGACTTCAAACTTGTCACAGGGGGTCACCATCTTGGAAAGTGTCTGTGACACTCACATGCTCAGTGGGCTCTGATTGGCTGTTGAGAAGCTAAGCTTAGGGCTCGTCACTAATTATCCAGCAGAAAATGAGCTTCCCTGGCTGTAATATAAGCTGATGCTACAGGTTTGCTGATTATTCAATTCTGATGCTAATTGCACTGGTTTCTGTGCTGCCATGTAGTAATTATGTGTATTAATTACTAATCAGCCTTATATTGTGACATTTCTATTCTATGTGTACTGTATATTGTGAGTGGCTCCCTAAGCTCAGTAAGTGACAGCAGCACAGAGCGTGTGAATCAGTGAATCAGCAGAAAAGAAGATGGGGAGCTACTGGGGCATCTTTGGAGACACAGATCTTTACTGCTAAAGGGCTGTGGTTGCCTTGGGCTGGTACAGAAGCACAAAACATCATGTACAACATTTCTACCTACTTCTTTAGTTTAACTTCCCTTGTCCTTTAAGCTGCTTTATTGTTATGGTACCAGGGCCAAGAACACGGGGAAGATTAAATGGAACATTCCTAGAGCTGGAGAGGAATCCACTGCAGCCAATGAAAGACAGTGAAAAGTCTGGACACTCACAGTCGGGTTTTATTATTACTTTAAAGAGTGGGGGGAGCTTTGGGTCTTCTACAAAGTTGAGCCTAAAGCCTATGGAGCAGGCAGATCCAATAAGCTGCAGGTTTGCATTCAGCTTGAGGCTGCGTATTACAGTCCTGGTGCAGCTCATCATATTATACATAGGAAGTATCTCTAGGAGGAAAACGCTACATTGGGGGGAGCAGCTTCCACAAGAAATGTTGGGGTAACCGCCTGCAGCTGCTCAAGTCGTCTCCGTGTTATACACTGGGTCAGTTTGCACAGACGCATGTCCCAAAAATAAAGGCTGCGCTGCCACCTAGTTGCCAAGGGCAGTAATGCAACTGACACTAAGGAAAGAGTATTGGCCTTAAAGGAGAAGTAAAGTGTAGAATAAAGCTAGAAATGCTGTATTTAGTCTACTAAAATTTGCAACTGACCTTAATGGTTTAAAATTTTCTCCTCAGTTTTCAGTTGAAACTAAGGGTCAAAGTGATTAAATACAATATAAATGTTGCCTGATATTGAATGAGTTTTATAGTTGCCGGGGACACGGTGCTTAGATACAGGAGAGCAGTTTATCAGAGAGAGACAACAGAAAGGCAAATCCTTCCCAAACAAAGACCAATTGAAATTGATTCTCTCACAGTGTCCTTATCTACATGATTCTAACAGTCATTTATAGGTTAATTTCCCCTTTAATTTTTAGCATGTCTTTCTAATGGGACAGGACTGTTATAACTACACTAGTAGCATTTTATGCTTAAAGGGGAAGTAAAGTGTAAAATAGAATAAGGCCAGAAATGCTGTATTTTGTATACTAAACATAAACATGAGCTTACTGCACCACAAGTCTAATCAAACAAATGATTTATGCTTTCAAAGTTGGCCACAGGGGGTCACCATCTTGTAACTTTGTTATACATCTTTGCAAGACCAAGACTGTGCACATGCTCAGTGTGATCTGGGCTGCTTAGGGATCGTCATAAATGATCAAAACAGCACAAGTCAAATAATATCTGCCAGAAGCCGATACAACAAGACTGATTAATAATCAGAATATACAGACTGCACTGGCTCCTGTGTTGTCATGTAATCTAATGTGGATTTTACAGTTTTTGTATTGTTTAATATAAACTTTCTCCAACTCTGCAGAACCAGTGGCTGCAGCAAAATAATCCTCCAAATAGAATCCCAGTTTATCTGTTTAAATCTGGCTCCATGATCTTTGTCCCTGCAGCTGGAGTTGGAAACAGTAAAGGGGATGTAAAGGCAAAAATAAAATCCAATACAAATCTCTACACAGTCGCCGACTGCTCTACAGGGAAACAAACAAAGCTGCTTGAGTTCTTTTTCATTAAAGAAAGTAAAAATGGGATTTTATTTTTTTACCTTTACATGCCCTTTAATAAAACACCCCCATTTGAAAGAAGAGAGGGGCCCCTACTCCCAGATGTTCATGTTGAGGTTCACTCACCTGTCTGTAACCGGCTTCTCCTGCTCCTCCTCGGGGCTGGCGCTGCCCAGGATTCGCTTTCTGGCTTCAGCGTATTCGGCCTCTCTCTGAGCCAATGACTTCACGGGTGCGACGGGCCGGCTGCAGGCATGCGGGTTACTAGCAAGGCCGTTTGATGTTGGTCTTTTCAAGATTCGGATCTGAGGAGGGGGGCCCGATGGGAGGGAGTCGTCCTGGATAACCACGGGGGCTTTGGGAGGAGACTTTGTTTTGCTGCTGAAGTGAAAGGGAGAATGAGCATGAAAACTGATCAATGATACAGATCAATGGCTGAATGTGGGATGGGGTATCAATATGGCAGCTTCCACCCAGAAAAAGACACAGAAGGAATGCTGTATATACACACAGTGGGCTATAAATACAGGCCACTCCCCCTCATTGGCATTTACATCAAACTGCCACATCCCCACAAACTTACTTTTCCCTCTGAGCGATCTTCAGCTTCTTTTCCAGCTGTCTGTCTATTTCCTGCAAGAGACAGTAAATTATCTGCAAGAGACAGATCTCCCGAAGCCATACAAGTTACAGCCAGCAAGGGGTTAATGGTCCCAGATTTAGCAGCACCCCCAGCGCTTGTTACTTGATCCCCAAGGATCCAGTTCTCCTGCGGCTCAGCAATGCGCACTCTCAGCTCATCTCCCGGCAGCCAAATAAAGCTCCAGTGTGTCACGGTATGAACTGAATCAGGAGACACAGAAGCAAAAGCAGCCGCTCAGGGTTATACTCAGTAGCAGCTAAACAGGACCCCAGCGGCAGCCAAGACATAAAATGTTAAGGCCACGGAATAAAAAGCAGAAATCAGACTTTCAGCTTGGAATTCCTTGCCCAGGGCTGAGGGCAACGAGACATTCAGAAGTGGGGCAATAGGATCAGGTTTGGGGCCTTTAGAAAAGTCTAACAGTGACCCCCAAACAGTGGCTCTGGTGCACATGTCACCGACCCCTTGGACGTTGCTCCCAGTGACCCCAAAGCAGGTGTTTATAGTTCAGTTCTAGGCTTGGGGGTAAGTTTGGTGCATAAAAATCAGTTGTGCTGCTCCTGCGTCTGCCAGTCTATATAGGGGCCACTATCAGCCAATCACAATCCATACAGGGGCCACCATCAGCCAATCACAGTCCACACAGGGGCCACCAGCCGATCACAGTCCACACAGGGGCCACTATCAGCCAATCACAGTCCACACAGGGGCCACTATCAGCCAATCACAGTCCACACAGGGGCCACTATCAGCCAATCACAGTCCACACAGGGGCCACTATCAGCCAATCACAGTCCACACAGGGGCCACTGTCAGCCAATCACAGTCCACACAGGGGCCACTGTCAGCCAATCACAGTCCACACAGGGGCCACTATCTGCCAATCACAGTCCATACAGGGGCGACTATCATCCAATGACATTACTTATTACTGTGTCTCTCCCCAAATCTTTTTACATGTGAATGTGACTGAGGGGCACAAGATTAGTGGCACAAGAGGTGAATTGAGATAAAAGCGGCTCAGGGAATCTCAGAGTCAGACAAGGGGCCCCCAGGCTACAATGAGATTTGAGTCTCAGTGATTCCCAATAGTGTGACACGGGGGAGGGGAAGGAAAACATTGGGGGATGAGAAGGGGGAGGAGCCCCGGTTCTCACGGATTACAGTCCCGCCAGCCCTTCCCTCAACTCGCGGCCGAAACAACCGGAAGGTCCTATGTCACGTGCACAGGTTGGCGGGAGGTCGGTACAGGAAGTATCAGCAAATCAATAACCGGCCCTTCCCTCCAGAAACCCACTCACCCCACTATCGGCCGCTTCTTCCCAACTCTCCGCGACCTCATCTTCATCCATCTTCCGCTCACCACCAACCGGAAACCAGGCCCCGAGTCGCTCAGCTTTACTGGGCATGCGCCCGCACGCTGACGTCAACGTCGAAAACGCATTTACGCACAGAGAAAGCCACGTGACAGGAATATAAGCGAACTGCGCGCGCATCTTGTCGTGTCTTACGCACCTAAACAGTATTAGCCGGCGCTTACGGAGATTGACTGGGTGCAGGCGCCATGTTGTTAAGGTCACAGTACAATGGCACTCCATATTGAGTGAGGCACGTTAGTACATGATGATTTTGAGGTTCAGTTGAAGTGGTCTAGTAATGTAAATGCTGTGCTCCCTGTACAACTGAAGTGGGGTCATGTTGTGAGGGACAATGTGTGAGGTTGGGGGGGCCCAGGGGTCCCTGACTTGGATACACTGTTTATTCATGTTTGGCCTTAATCCCCCCAGTCCCTCAAACCATAAACAGCTATAGGAATATATTGGGGATCAATCACTGTCAGTCCAGGAATATGTTATACCCTCCCCCCACAATCTCCCCTCAGGTGTAACTAGTGGGGTCACACAATGCTGGGACACAGGGAACACTATACACACAATACACTGTCATCTCAATACTAACCAACAACCCCAGCATAGAATGGGAATTCCAGCATCAATCCCATAACAAGGCCGAGTCCTCTTACTATTCTCCCTCACTGTTTGGGTAGAGAGGACCCACATTCTGTATGTTACCATAGCAACAAATAACCCCAAACCTCATTCAGTTTTGAGTTGTTTGTTCAGACTCTAGAAAACAAAGTAACACAAGTTCTCCTGCAGGTCTGTTAATGTGTCGCTATTTGCTACATTGTGTTATAGTCACAACAAACTTCACACTCTGCACTTACACATTCCACTCACACACTGACAATATCACGTGTTGGAATCACAATGGCAATTCTGTTCCCCTTTCAATACAGTAGTAAAGATTTAAGTGTCCAAAATATTATGATCAGCATTATCTCCTACAACCCCCCACATACAACTTGAAAAGAAAGAAACTTGAAGGGAAAACAACATGAAACAATAAATCCGTAACAGTCAGACGTCTCTTACGTTATTTATTTCATTTCCATGATACACTTGGGAGAGGGGCGGGTGGGTTACACATTGGGGGAGCCGGGTCTGTGGGTAAGAAATTGGGGAGACAGGGGCTGGTGGATAACAAACTGGAGATGATGGGGCAGGAGAACACACTGCAGGACATGACTGGAGGGTAACACACCAGGGGAGGCAGCGGTCGCTGGATAAAACACTGGCAAAGACGGGCCTAGGGGTAAAACACTGGGGTACACAGAGGCTGGCACAGGGGGGCTGGAGGGTAACACGCGGGAAACAAAGAGGACTGGTGGGTAACACACTGGGGGAGACGGGGGCTGGCGGGTAACACACGGGGGAGATATCTTATGGTGGACACATGAGACAGAGGAGTGAGGTGAGGGGTTTGAGGGATGATATTGGAAAATCACCACATTTCACTTGGCTGGAGCAATGCAATGTATATACTTTATATTTCATAGCTTGTGTCCATCTGTTGCTCCTGCAGTTGGTCTCTAAGGGAGGCAGTTCCACCATTTGTCAGAGAAAGGCTTCCTGATCACGTTGGTGCCACAGTGCACCTCCCCCGCGTGCTGGTGGTAGGGTCCAAAGTCATCAATGAAGGTGCAGTCCAACCCCAGAGGTTCCAGCAAAGAGCAAACCTTCTGCTCCAAACAGCACTTCCCATCAATCTTGGGTCCGAATGGCTTGGGAATTCCCAGGAACTGCCCCAGTACCAACAGGTTCACCTGAGGAGATAAAAATAAAACCGTGAGGCCCAGTGACCAAAATGATCTCCTCACATTTCACTAGAGGACTTCGCTCTCACTTTGCACTCACAGCAGTTTCCTACATGAGAGCAAAACCCCCAAAAAGAATCCCCCTGTAATTAAATGATAAGGTTTGATGATTCTCCTGCACTCAGATCAATAGGCAGTTATCAATTAAGCAAGCATATAGTCTAAACCTTTATGCAACATACAGTTCAACAACATCTATGGATTGGGGGTAGCTGGCTTAGCCAATCACAAGTCTGTATTCAAGTTCACCTGGAATCCATCAGCAAGGGACTAATAGAAGTACCACCATCTGGTCCCATCTTGGGTGAAGCTGGAGCTCCAAATTATTATTACTACATCCCTCTTTCTTGGTGCAATGTGGCCCCCCACCAATCTCAGAAACTCACCATATTAGGGAAGAAGGGTTCCGCTTTATAATCTGGGACAAGTTTGAAGAGTGCGGGTATATCTAGGATATCTTCCTCGGAGAGTCCAAGTTCTTCCTTCATAATGTCTCTGTTTTGGTCAATGCATTTCTAGGCAAAGGAAGGACTGGGTATCAGATAAAGGCCTTTAGTAACCATGCTAATATCAGCAGTGTAGAGAACAAATACAGATACAGACCCCTGAGTTGTTACTATAATGTGTTGCCATTAATACACTTTAGTGGCCCCCAGATTACCTGAGCGTAGGCGGAACCCTCTAGCACGTTATCATCCGAGAGGATTTCAGTGATGGAATAAGGCACAATATCCAGTCCTGCAAAGAAGAACAATTTATGGCTCCCAGAAGTGGCACCAAACCAGTGTCCCACCCAGTGTCAGGATGCTGGGAGTTGTAGTCCATGGTTTTAGGAGTCATTTTCACAGTGTTTATTAGATGATATGACTGTACCAGGAGTTAAAACCCTCCTTACCTTCTTCGAGCTAGGCTCTTTGTCAAAGAGCCTAGCTCGAAACATGTTGTGTCGAATAAAGCACTGATTTTGCAGCAACCCACTGCGTTGGACTGAAATTCATCACTTTCTTGTTCTATTTGATATTGGCTTCATTGGACGGAGGCTTAGTGATAGAACAGTCTGGTCGAATCCACTCTATTCTGCCTCCTTACCTTCTGTCAGACCTTTGAGTATCAGTATCTCATTCCCTAATTCTACGAATCATGAAGTGATCTACAAACACTTTAGAGTGAATAGGTAAATCCAATCCAATTACTAGTGTCCACTGTAACTCCCGGGCTGCTGTCACCCACATTGTCATGTAGGAACCTACCCTTGGTTAATGGAATCTCTGTACTTCCTGCTCCTGGGCTGTTCTCTTTCCCATGGTCAGACATGAACCTCCCCCTGGGTAAGTGAATCCAATCTCCCCCAGTACTTACCCAGGTACAGAGCTCTGATTCTCTGTACTTCCTGCTCCTGGGCTGTTCTCTTTCCCATGGTCAGACAGGAACCTCCCCCTGGGTAAGTGAATCCAATCTCCTCCAGTACTTACCCAGGTACAGAGCTCTGATTCTCTGTATTTCCTGCTCCTGGGCTGTTCTCTTTCCCATGGTCAGACAGGAACCTCCCCCTGGGTAAGTGAATCCAATCTCCCCAGTACTTACCCAGGTACAGAGCTCTGATTCTCTGTACTTCCTAGGCTGTTCTCTTTCCCATGATCAGACAGGAACCTCCCCCTGGGTAAGTGAATCCAATCTCCCCCAGTACTTACCCAGGTACAGAGCTCTGATTCTCTGTACTTCCTGCTCCTGGGCTGTTCTCTTTCCCATGGTCAGACAGGAACCTCCCCCTGGGTAAGTGAATCCAATCTCCCCAGTACTTACCCAGGTACAGAGCTCTGATTCTCTGTACTTCCTAGGCTGTTCTCTTTCCCATGGTCAGACAGGAACCTCCCCCTGGGTAAGTGAATCCAATCTCCCCCAGTACTTACCCAGGTACAGAGCTCTGATTCTCTGTACTTCCTGGGCTGTTCTCTTTCCCATGGTCAGACAGGAACCTCCCCCTGGGTAAGTGAATCCAATCTCCCCAGTACTTACCCAGGTACAGAGCTCTGATTCTCTGTACTTCCTAGGCTGTTCTCTTTCCCATGGTCAGACAGGAACCTCCCCCTGGGTAAGTGAATCCAATCTCCCCCAGTACTTACCCAGGTACAGAGCTCTGATTCTCTGTACTTCCTGGGCTGTTCTCTTTCCCATGGTCAGACAGGAACCTCCCCCTGGGTAAGTGAATCCAATCTCCTCCAGTACTTACCCAGGTACAGAGCTCTGATTCTCTGTATTTCCTGCTCCTGGGCTGTTCTCTTTCCCATGGTCAGACAGGAACCTCCCCCTGGGTAAGTGAATCCAATCTCCCCAGTACTTACCCAGGTACAGAGCTCTGATTCTCTGTACTTCCTGCTCCTGGGCTGTTCTCTTTCCCATGGTCAGACAGGAACCTCCCCCTGGGTAAGAGAATCCAATCTCCCCCAGTACTTACCCAGGTACAGAGCTCTGATTCTCTGTACTTCCTGCTCCTGGGCTGTTCTCTTTCCCATGGTCAGACAGGAACCTCCCCCTGGGTAAGTGAATCCAATCTCCCCAGTACTTACCCAGGTACAGAGCTCTGATTCTCTGTACTTCCTAGGCTGTTCTCTTTCCATGGTCAGACAGGAACCTCCCCCTGGGTAAGTGAATCCAATCTCCCCCAGTACTTACCCAGGTACAGAGCTCTGATTCTCTGTACTTCCTGGGCTGTTCTCTTTCCCATGGTCAGACAGGAACCTCCCCCTGGGTAAGTGAATCCAATCTCCCCAGTACTTACCCAGGTACAGAGCTCTGATTCTCTGTACTTCCTGCTCCTGGGCTGTTCTCTTTCCCATGGTCAGACAGGAACCTCCCCCTGGGTAAGTGAATCCAATCTCCCCCAGTACTTACCCAGGTACAGAGCTCTGATTCTCTGTACTTCCTGCTCCTGGGCTGTTCTCTTTCCCATGGTCAGACAGGAACCTCCCCCTGGGTAAGTGAATCCAATCTCCCCCAGTACTTACCCAGGTACAGAGCTCTGATTGTCTGTACTTCCTGCTCCTGGGCTGTTCTCTTTCCCATGGTCAGACAGGAACCTCCCCCTGGGTAAGTGAATCCAATCTCCCCCAGGTACAGAGCTCTGATTCTGTGTAATTACTATCACTAAACACTGCCCGTAGAAATCATTTCAACTCACCCTGGTTGGAATTTTATTCAGGGAAACCCCAGCCCGGGCCCTTGGCACTGATCTCTCTATTTAGATCTATAGAGGGCAGAGACAGGCTGAACAAGGAGAGTCATGTATCCCAAAAGTACCTTCAAACATGATGGAGCCGCCATAACCTTCTCTTTCCTTCTCTCGGAGCAGCTCCAGACACACATTTGGACTGGCCAGGAGCAGTCGGAATCCCTGGGGACAGAACAAAGGACCAGTGAGGCCTATTGAGTTCCCTACTGCTGTGACGAGCAGTGTATTAGTGTTGGAGCAACTCTATTTCCCTGTTACCTTTTTATCAGGGGCGGGTACAAAGGACATGAACTCATCGATGTGCCCCACGAGTAGCCAATCAGAGTAGAGCTCCACCGGGCACTGCACCAGCTGAGCCACGAGGAAATCCTTCATGACTTTACTCATTCTCCGAGTGATGGTCGGACTGTGGTCAGAGCTGAGAGGAGAGGGAATTTGTGCTGATTAATGTGTATATTCATTGTGTATGGACCAGTGATGATTCTACTGACGATCCAACATTGGGTCTTAGGCTTGTGTTTAGCTCATGGATCACTATCTTGTTCCTTTGGACCTTCATCCCCAGAATTTCTACTAATTATGACTTTCCCGTGGTCTCAGCCAAACTGGAATTATTAATCAGGACAAGGGAGGTTCCATGGTCTAGAATAATTGTTCCAGTGACCTGGGGCTCCTTGTGGGGTCTAAAGTGCTGCCCAAATGCTGAAGCTGAAGAGGGCGGATGTGGAACCACAAGTATTTGCCAAGCGCTGGGTGAGATGGGTGCAAGGAATAACCTCCAGTTTTAGGGTGGGCAGCAGGCAGAGAGTTTGGCTAAAGCTTTTGTGGCTTGGGATGAAATGTTCTGGTTGTGGGTCACAGATTGGAGTCTTCCCAAGAGTCACAGAACAACTTGGCTTTTACAGAAATGAAATAAAAAACATTACGTACTCGGCCACAGGGCCCCCAATCAGGATTCTTCCCAGGGGATAATTCTTCCCTTTCGATTTCACTGGGGGACTGACTTCCAGGTTCCCAAAACAGTCCAAGTCGGAGACGTCAGCTTTGTGCTCTGGTTCTCTGGTCACGTAGCCAAAATCTCGTCCCTGGGGAAACCATTCCAAATTGAATAGCCTGAGCTATAAATATATATGTAGAAATGATTGAGTCCAACACAAGGCAGTGTCGGGGTTCTGCCCTGTGGGAGGTGCCGGGAACGCAATAGCCCCCCTGTACCACCTTCTCCAGACTCTTATTAAATCCCATGGCCGGGTCATATTCCCACATATATTCCCACATATTCCCACATATTCCAAAATATATTCCTACCAGGATTTTGTTGAAAGGAATTTCCTTCAGTCCCCGGTTCCGCGGGGAGTCCAACACCACCGGGAATCGCTTGTGCGGAGCCTCAATGTACCCGAACTCCATCTCATCCTGGGGGGGAGGGGAAGTACAAGTGAGTGCTGGAAGGGGTGGGGCCTAAAGCTCCCAATACAGTGAGTGCTGGAAGGAAGGGAGGTTGAGAGATTGGGGTGTAACTGGGAATAGACAGAACAATCCAGGAGAACGGTGAAAAACCTGCAAGAATTTATCTATGGAATATTGATATTTCTTGGAGGGGTAAGAGGAGTAAAATAGGGACTTGGGGGTTCGATAGGGAGGGTGGGAGGTGAAGGGGGGCAATGGATCAGGTGGAAGACATAAAGCAAGTAGAGGGTGGGGGGTGATGGTGGGGTGTGAGCGAAATAGAAGAGGTAAGGGTGTTGGGGAAAAAGACAGATGTGGGGAGAGAATGGGGGTGAAAGAGCATGAGTGAGAGAGTGGGGTGAGGGTGTGGGGGGGAGTGGTGGAAGCTGTGGGGAGAGAATGGGGTGAGGGTGTGGAAGAGACAGAGGGGGTGTGAGGGAAAAAGAGGGGTGAGAGCGTTGGGGAAAGACAGTCTGAGGGAAGGCAATAGGCGAATGGATCAGTGGAAGTGAGGAAACAATGGGCAGTGTGACCTGGGAGGGAAATAGATGAGTACAAGTGAGGATACAATGGAGGGCAGAAACATGTAGCTCCCTAATAACAACAGATGATATTCCCACCTGCATCCACCGATCGCCAAAATTCTCAAATTCTGGGCAAATGTTCAGCTGGCACTGCGCCTTCTTCACAAATGCCACCAGCTCTTTCAGGAATTGCCCGTTATCCTGCACACTGGGGGGAAATGGAACATGTAAGGAGCAGACTCCAGAAAAAGGGGAAACTCTCATTCCTGACAATATTTCCTGATAATATACAGGGACCAATAATCTGGTGACACCACAAAATATGTGCCAGTCTACCCAGTTCCTGTCTGACCATGGGAAAGAGAGCAGCCCAGGAACAGGAAGTACAGAGAATCAGAGCTCTGTACCTGGGTAAGTACTGGGGGAGATTCACTTACCCAGGGGGAGGTTCCTGTCTGACCATGGGAAAGAGAACAGCCCAGGAGCAGGAAGTACAGAGAATCAGAGCTCTGTACCTGGGTAAGTACTGGGGAGATTGGATTCACTTACCCAGGGGGAGGTTCCTGTCTGACCATGGGAAAGAGAACAGCCCAGGAGCAGGAAGTACAGAGAATCAGAGCTCTGTACCTGGGTAAGTACTGGGGGAGATTGGATTCACTTACCCAGGGGGAGGTTCCTGTCTGACCATGGGAAAGAGAACAGCCCAGGAGCAGGAAGTACAGAGAATCAGAGCTCTGTACCTGGGTAAGTACTGGGGGAGATTGGATTCACTTACCCAGGGGGAGGTTCCTGTCTGACCATGGGAAAGAGAACAGCCCAGGAGCAGGAAGTACAGAGAATCAGAGCGCTGTATCTGGATATATACTATGGAGAGACTGGATTTACTTATCCCAGTAATGTTCATAATAGGACTAATGCAAATATAAACTTACACTTATTAGAATGGTCTCTGGGAGTTAGAAGAGAAAATAGAGATTAGTGCAATTAAGGTTTATTGGAGCTGGTTCTACTCTATGTAGTTATATATATATATATATATATATATATATATATATATATATATATATATATATATATATATATATATATATATATATATATAGTTATATAACAGAAGGCAGGAGAAGGAGCAGTGGAAGTTTGAAGCCTGACAAAAGGTTCTTGCTGAATAGATGAGTTGCTAAATGAGACTAAGAATGAGTGTGAGTGGGAGAATTGCCCCACGGTACCTGCAGACATAGACCTCCAGGGGTTTCTGGGTGTTGGGGGTCATTATCCATGGCGTCAGCCTGAAAGCCACTTTCTCAGCAAATAATTCGTGCTAAAGGGAAAGGGACAAAATGGTTACAGAACGTTTATGGCGCTACGATTGGCATGCTCCTCCCCTTCCTCACGCACGGGCAGGGGTCAGATGGTTCCCTAATGGGTAATCCATGTGTATCCAGAGAAACAAAGCCACTCCAAACCCAAACACGGTATTGACCAATAAGAATTCATTGTTACATAGGGATTAAAGTCTCTTTGTATTGATATAACCCTGCCTAACGCATTTTGCGCAGATTCTGCACTCCAATTGGATGGGTCAACAAAAACCCACCTGCTCCCAATCTGAAGACCACTCTACCCACTTGCTTGTTTGCCATCGCCTGTCCTGTCCTATTGTGATGTCACTGGAGGGGGCGGGACAGGTGTATATAAATATATAATACACAAAAGCCATGAATATCCTGTAAATTATATCCTTATAAACGGTGAGTAGTGATGTCATCAGTTATAAACGGTGAGTAGTGATGTAATTTCTGTCACATGACTCACTAAAATTTGTGTATTATAATAAATAAAGTACCCCCAGTTGTAAAATATGTGGATATTAGAAGTTACCTCGGGGTTCCATGACCTGTATAAAAACACTCGGCCTTCGGCCTCGTGTTTTTATATGGTCATGAAACTCCTCGGTAACTTATAATATCCTTATATTTTACAAGAGGGGCTACTTTATTCACTATATATAAGGGGTCAGAGGGAGCTGACGGGTGATGCAAAGGAAAAAGTTCAGTCCCATTTTCCCCAATATTCCCTCCAAAAGCTTTAGGTATCTTTATAGTTGTGCAACAGACAATCCTCGTGTTGGATAAAAGGGGAAGTAAACCTGTAGTGAGCAGGGAATAAAGGCCTCTCCATGTGATGGACCCCAAAAATCTTCAGTTACTAACAGTGCTGCTTCCATGTGTCCCCACTGCTCATATCATTGGTCAGTTGGGAGGGTTCCCCAGGCTTCTAGAGACCATGAGATTTTTCAGGGTAATTTAACCTTGTATTTCTTGTATGGTCTGGAGAAATATAGTAGACTACAAATACCAACAGGGGGCGCTACTGTATGGACTGGAGTCTCTCAGGAAGGGCAGTATTTACAGGAAACGCATTAGGCAGGGTTATGTCATTAGAAATATTCACCTATTTGGGGTTGAAGGGCCTGGTTTTCTCTGGGTGCCCAGGTAACACCCATTAAGGATTCCATTTAGGTGATATCTGGTCAGTGCCTGTTCAGCAGCCAGACTACAGTCTATCTAGTCCTGGGAATGTTCTGAAGCTTTGATTGGCTACAGGATGATCTAGTCCTCGGAACGTTCTAATGCTCTGATTGGCTGCAGGTAGGTCTATTCCTGTGAAGGTTCTAATGCTCTGATTGGCTGCAGATTGGTCTAGTCCTGGGAATGGTCTAATGTTCTGATTGTCTACAGGTTTGTCTAGTCCTGGGACTATTCTAATGTTCTGATTGGCTACAGGTTTGTCTAGTCCTGGGAATATTCTAATGCTCTGATTGGCTGCAGGTTGGTCTAATCCTGGGAATGTTCTAATGTTCTGATTGGCTACAGGTTTGTCTAGTCCTGGGAACGTTCTAATGCTCTGATTGGCTACAGGATGATCTAGTCCTGGGAACGTTCTAATGCTCTGATTGGCTACAAGATGATCTAGTCCTGGGAACTTCTAATGCTCTGATTGGCTACAGGATGATCTAGTCCTGGGGACGTTCTAATGCTCTGGTTGATCAGTGGCGTAACTAAATGTTACTGGGCCCACAGCAAATTAATTTTAGGGCCAGCAACATATCCAGAAGTTGTCCTTTTTTACAAATATATCTTGAAATTGCTCATTAATTAGGACATCCTGGGACCCCTTTTAACCCCTGGGCCCTCCTGTAGCCACAGGGTCTGCTTCCTCTGTAGTTACACCCCCTGTGGTTAATCTAGTTCTGGGAACATTCTAATGCTCTGATTGGCTGCAGGTTGGTCTAGTCCTGGGATGGTTCTAATGCTCTGATTGGCTGCAGGTAGGTCTAGTCCTGTGAAGGTTCTAATGCTCTGATTGGCTGCAGATTGGTCTAGTCTTGGGAATGGTCTAATGTTCTGATTGTCTACAGGTTGGTCTAATCCTGGGAATGTTCTAATGTTCTGATTGGCTACAGGTTTGTCTAGTCCTGGGAATATTCTAATGCTCTGATAGGCTGCAGGTAGGTCTAGTCCTGTGAAGGTTCTAATGCTCTGATTGGCTGCAGATTGGTCTAGTCCTGGGAATGGTCTAATGTTCTGATTGTCTACAGGTTTGTCTAGTCCTGGGACTATTCTAATGTTCTGATTGGCTACAGGTTTGTCTAGTCCTGGGAATATTCTAACGCTCTGATTGGTTGCAGGTTGGTCTAATCCTGGGAATGTTCTAATGTTCTGATTGGCTACAGGTTTGTCTAGTCCTGGGAATATTATAATGCTCTGATTGGCTGCAGGTTGGCCTAGTCATGGGAATGGTCTAATGTTCTGATTGGCTGCACGCTGGTCTAGTCATGGGAATGGTCTAATGTTCTGATTGGCTGCAGGTTGGTCTAGTCCTGGGAATTTTCTAATGTTCTGATTGGCTGCAGGTTGGCCTAGTCCTGGGAATGTTCTGATCTGTGAACTTACTGAATCAGAGATTCTCTGAAGAGACACAGTGATATGAACAAGCCCAGGGAAGTCAACATCGGGGAAATCCAGACCTTCCACAAAGAATCCCATTTCACTGTTGTCCCCTCTCTGGACTTCATAGGACAGTTTAGCTCCCCCCAAAACACGCAGGTAACCAGATTCACCTACATTAAAATCAACAGAAAACAATATTATGGTAGTGATAATAACACCCTAATGTATCATATCCCCTTTCATGGCTCACAGGCAGCTCAGCTTTTCATAATGTATTGAAACTGTCTGTGCAACTTAGTAGTCAAGAAGTTCCATCATTACACAGCCTTTTCATTGCAGGTCTGAGATAACAAACAGCCCAAGACTCATTTTAGGGTACAGCTCATGTACCCACAATCCCATATTCCAGGCTCCAGGATTTCAGTAATGGGGGGACTATATTCCTCATGTCATGGCCCTTCAGTAACAGTGATACGTTGTAACACTTTATATCCCCCAATACAACGACAACTCCACCCCCATATTGTTTCTTGCTGGGTGACTCCCCCTTACATTCCTGTGGGACTGTCAGCTCTTCTGGCTAAGATACGGATTTACTTTGGACGACCAATTTCACTTGGGAATTCATCCCATTTATGACTCCCCTTTCCTCAAGGACCAGAAAAGTCGATATCTTTGGGTAATTGTTTCTATTTTTTTCCCTTTTATGTTATAAACTTTTAATATAGCACTTTGGCAGGTTTGAGTTGGCGAAGTATTGAAGTCGAAGTTTTTTTAAAGAGACAGTACTTCGATTATCGAATGGTCGAATAGTCGAACGATTTTTACTTTGAATCAAAGTCGAAGTAAATTCGAAGTCGTAGTATCCTATTCGATGGGTGAAGTATTCAAAAAATGACTTAGAATTTCGAATTTTTTAACTTCGAAAAATCCCTCAAATTCACTTCGACCCTTGATAAATCTGTCCCCTAGTGTAAGAATGGTGGCAGTCTGTATTGTGTGGGTGCGCAGGTGTTGGTTGGTCTTTGGGGTGCTGTTACATTAGTCTAACCTGTGTGCAGGTGGGTGAGAGTGTGTGACCCCCTTATAATCACAACTAAAGTCATGTCTGACCCAAATGACTATTTTCGGACAGAAATCCCGCTGCTGCCACTAATTTGTCATAAAATCGCACTTTCTGCTGCACGTGACTTCAGCTGATTTATTATGGATTTCAGGGGCACGGGTAACTTGACGTGAGAGAGAAGCACCTTTAGCAGGACCCAGTTTGGGTTTTCTATTACCCCCTGTGAATATGGACTGAATACAATGACCAGAACTCCTTACAGGAACATAGTAGAGAGATAATATTATATTCATCAATATAAGTTTTCCCCTACTGGTTCCATCAATACTGTGTCCACATATTCCCATCTAATAAACCCATTACCAAGGCCAGTCATGTTTGGACTCATTTGTCAGGTAGTATTGTGTGAAATATATAAATATACACCCAGTTATTATACTGTTGGTGTAACATGTAAAGAGCCTGGGATGAATGAAACATGTTTGAGCTTATGTTTGAACCCCCAATTACGGCTTGTGACCCCTTTAGACATGGCCATAAAATATTTACAACAAATACTTACCCTTGTGATAGACTCGCACTTTGGTTGCCTGGGAAGAGGGGATTTGCAGGATCACTTGGTGGAACTTGAAGATCTTCTTGGGACCCTTCACTGTCAGGACCATTGGGGACATGTCTTTTATATCTGTTTGAGGGGGGCAAGTTAATGTTCTCTTTAATGCTCATTTATTCATGCACAACAAAGACAAGAGTATTACTAGTGCAGCTTTTGTGCAGTCAATTTAATGAGCTGTGTGCCCTCAGATAGAGTCCTGCGTGGGTCCATTTTCTGAAACCTGTACCCGACCTGTACCCACAATCTGAACCAACAACCTGAACCCACAACCTGCAATTTGAACCGCATGTTCCCGCTACCTGACCCGACCTGCAATAGATAAACTAACCTTCTGACCCAGGGGACACAAGGGTGGGTTGGAGGTTCTCAAGCCCTCACCTTTGTTGGGTCCCCAGCCGGGTTACCCACTGACTGCCCACATGGCCAAGGAATTGTGGACTTTTTGCCCAAAACCTGACCACTTTGTGGGTATTCTGCGTGTACCGACCCAATGCGAGACTCTTTCAAAAAATTTAGATGTGGCCTTCCTACAAATCTGGGTCTACTGGGCTGCAGAGCAAATGCAAAGAGCCAAGTTGACCAATTAAACCAAGATATATTGGAATTGCTCCCTAATTACGGCCTTAATGATTCTTCTACACTCCGGGGCCCCCCCCCCCGCACAGTCTGCTGTTTTTGTAGTTACACCCCTGCATTTATTAATGTAAGACAATGGAAACAATGTTATCATATGTGTACCTGCTGCATTGGGGCCCCCCACATCTGTGCTGTCCGTCCCACCACTGCCATCACGATCTTGGTCGCAGTTAACAAGCAGTATTGCGCCTCTTCCATCCGGGCCCCACATCCACGAGCCCTAGGGATGGATGTAGCCTATACATGACTGTCTTCCATTATGGTGCAGTATAATAATAATATATAATATAATAATAATAATATAATAGTATTATAATAGTAGTGGCCCCAATGCCCCAACCTGCAAGTTCCACAACATTCCATCACATTTACCTTGTCTTTCGACCCCCGACTGACAGCTCCGGTCCGGTTCACATCTGCATCCAACGACACATCTAAACGAGAAACCAATTAGGACTCACAGGGAAGCCACTGAGCCAACAGAGGATCAATTCAACGATCAGCTCCCAATTCTCTGATGATGATGTGATGAAGGGGCACCTACTTGGCTCAGTATTGCAGAAATATTTATTATTGTAGTTTCCCCAGTGTTGTTTGATGGACACGGATACCACGTTTAGGTGGAAAGCACAATGAGGTACAACCATTACTGGTACTTACGGATACAGGTCAAATACAGCAGTGACTTGCCAAGGGGAGAATCTTCTTTCCCATAATAATAGACTTTAACCTATAGAAAACAGAGAAGAACATGACTTAAAGCGGTTGTTTACCTTTACATTTGTAGAGAGGGATTTTTTGAGGGAATTTGCAATTGGTTTTCATTTTTTTATTTGTGGTTTTTGAGTTATTTAACTGTTTATTCAGCAGCTCTTCACTACAGTCCGAGAGACACCATTCATGGATTACACCTATGGGCAAATACAGTCTAAAACGGCAACACAGCTCCCAACAGACGCTGACAAAGACAGTAGCCATGACTCTCTCACTACAGCCTGACCTGACTAGCCCAGAGCCAAGTGCTGGGAGCAATACTGGAGAACCTCTGCCCCTGCACAGCTTGAAGCTCTTATAGTAGATATAGTAGATATAGTAGATATAGTAGATATAGTAGATATAGTAGATACATCATTGCTGCGACAAGACCTGCAGAACATAAGGGAGAGAACAAAGGAGGCCGAGAATAGAGTCTCACACTTGAGACAATGTACGGAACGTCTGGCTACTAAAAAAGACCCTAAACAGTTTACAGAATCCTGGTTGAAGGGACTGTTCAGAGCTCATAGAGTCCCTCCAGGACCCAAGTAATTTGTTACTCATTGGTCCGGCTCATTCTAAGGATTATAGACCAAGACTCCTACCTTGCCTTGAGAATAAACTGGCAGAGAAAGTATTAGCCTGTGTGAGGTATCAGGTGGGGCATCTCTCACCCATCAGACTGGCACAGCCTGAGGACTATGGACCAAGACTCCTACCCACCTTAAGACCATACCTGCTGGCAACGCTTTTATTCACCAGGAGGGGCACTTCTGCTAATATGCTGGGACACCCCACTAATGCTTAATACCATGGACACGTAGTAACAAAATAACAGCTAAGTAACAGCCTGATCTCTATTCTGACAGCCCACTAGACTGTATAACAACTGGGTTAGTCTCGTTTCTGAAGGGGCCCACACCCTGCTATTGACAGCACCTGGCCCATACAATCCCAATTTGGCACTGCAAGCCATTAGTGGGATCATTAGAAAGCTTAAAGGGATACTGTCATGGGGGAAAAAAATCAAAATGAATCAGTTAATAGTGCTGCTCCAGCAGAATTCTGCACTGAAATCCATTTCTCAAAAGAGCAAACAGATTTTTTTTTATTTAATTTTGAAATCTGACATGGGGTAGACATATTGTCAATTTCCCAGCTGCCCCCAGTCATGTGACTTGTGCTCTGATAAACTTCAATCACTCTTTACTGCTGTACTGCAAGTTGGACTGATATCACCTCCCTCCCTTTCCCCCCAGCAGCCAAACAACAGAACAATGGGAAGGTAACCAGATAGCAGCTCCCTAACACAAGATAACAGCTGCCTGGTAGATCTAAGAACAACACTCAATAGTAAAATCCAGGTCCCACTGAGACACATTCAGTTACATTGAGAAGGAAAAACAGCAGCCTGCCAGGAAGCATTTCTCTCCTAAAGTGCAGGCACAAGTCACATGACCAGGGGCAGCTGGGAAACTGACAATATGTCTAGCCCCATGTCAGATTTCAAAATTGAATATAAAAAAATCTGTTTGCTCTTTTGAGAAATGGATTTCAGTGCAGAATTCTGCTGGAGCAGCTCTATTAACTGATGTGTTTTGAAAAAAAACATGTTTTCTGATGACAGGATCCCTTTAAAGAACTTACTCCACCTCAAACTTGCTGATCTGGGCTGTCTTCCATCTACCATCAGGGTCGGACTCGGCCAACGGGACACTGGGAAAAAAACGGATGGGTTGGATTTCACGCATGCATGCTGGGGCGCCCGAGATTTTGAACATGGTGGGCCCCAGATGCACCAGTCCGACCCTGTCTACCATTACCACATAAAGCCTGGACCTAAGTGTCAAATCTCCTCAAAAAAGACCCCACTGTCTCAAGCCTTACTTGCCACTATGGGGCAACTTATCCATTGCCACAACTTGGAGGATTTCTTATATTGGCCCAGGCAGGGGATCAAATACCCGGGTGCCCTTTGCAGAATGATACTTTCCTTTCATAGGATTTTCTCCAATCCAAATGAACCACCGGGAGTCTCCAATTATTTAGATAATTTCAAATCCGTCACATATTCGGGGCACAATTTGTTACTCCCTCCCCTGCCTTAACTACACTGGCAGTAGAGGAGACCCTCTCCATAGAACAGTCAGTAAAGTTGTTATTCAGGCTCTGAAGGACTGAAGTTGCCTCAGTGTCGGACTGGAGCATTAGGGGCCCACTGGGTCTGCAACCCAAAGGGCCCTCTTGGCAGTTACATGGGGCCCCCTCCTTATATTGAAACTTTGCCCCCCGTGCGAACAGCAGTGCAATACTCCCATGAGCAAACAGAGCAGCGCTAGTCAGGGGAGCAGGTCTGGGCCAGCAGAGCCCACCGGGTTTATTCCTGGTGTCCCACCGGCCCAGTCCAACCCTGAATGTTCTCCTTAGCAACTTCCCTTCACTTCCCACAGGTACTTTCCCCTATGGGCCCTAAACAACAGAAGAGCAAATAGTCAGATAGAACAGACAGGGGACCGGTCTAGGGGTAGCGACAGAGAAGGTAAATGCCCAAACCTCCCAACATTTTGGAAATAAAAAGAAGGACAAAAAAGTTGGTGTGAGTAGCGTGGCAATTTTTTTGACCACACCTATTTGTGTGGCCACACCCCCTAATTACCATGTTCATTTTACAAAATTTGGCAGGTTATGAAAGTTTGAACATATTTCTGTGTTTTGTTTTTTTTCCATTTATTACAGTTTTGCTAATGAAGGTGAATTGCCCTTTAAGCTGTGAGTCACAGTTTGCACAAGGGACCTGTTATCTTATAGTGTTACAATGACTTTGCTTATCTCAAAATTGTTACAAAAGTATCTTAGCTGCAGCTGTGGCTGTTCTGGGCTCTCTACCAAAAGGAAAATTAAGTTACAAACATTGTTTTCTGGCTGTTCAGTGCAGAGAAAAACTGGACTTTTAAGCACAAATGAGGGACTGTGGGTTGAGCTGTCAAAAGAGGGACTGTCCCTCTAAAAACGGGACAGTTGGGAGGTATGAAATGCCTGGTGCCCCCACAGCTTTGTGCCCTAGGCACGTGTCTACTCTGTGTACCCCTAGTCCTGCCCTACTGTGTGTCTATTGGGTGTATTGGATGACTTAGTGGCTATATATGCAATATGTAGAATTAGTGTATGCACTGGATAGGGCCCACCCCTCCCAAAAAATACTCCTGTATTAACCTAGTGAAAGCCGTAATACCCACGACTACACTCACATATGAAGCCAGAGGTACCACCCCTAGATTTGACAAGATATGGGGTCCCTGCTGAGAATCAGGCACAAGTGAACTCCCCAGGGATCCCAATGATCTGTAGGACGACAGTCTTGTCTTTTCCTGGGACTTTATATTTCCTTCATCGCAATTCTACCCCCCCCCCCCAAACTAGCACAACTGGGTCTTACGCTCAGCCCTGGGCTCCCCCATATTTTACCTTAGAGTCGTTCAGCTCATCGCTGGCTTCACTGCAGGACATGACAATCTGGGGTGACTTATAAAGTGCCACTTTCTGTCCTTTCTGAGCCTTTTCAATGTGATTTTCATTGTAGATAAGACTGATATCTATCAAGGGGGTCCGCAAGATCTCAAAGGATTCAGCCCCTGAAGGAACCGACCTGCAGACGGGAGAAGGGTATACAGGTTTTTTTTTTTTGTGTTTATGCTTTTATATTTATATAATATTGAATTTATTTTAACAATAACTTGAGGAGTATAACTTTAATATGAATGTACCCAGCTACAGAGCTCTGATTCTCTGTACTTCCTGCTCCTGGGCTGTTCTCTTTCCCATGGTCAGACAGGAACCTCCCCCTGGGTAAGTGAATCCAATCTCCCCCAGTACTTACCCAGCTACAGAGCTCTGATTCTCTGTACTTCCTGCTCCTGGGCTGTTCTCTTTCCCATGGTCAGACAGGAACCTCCCCCTGGGTAAGTGAATCCAATCTCCCCCAGTACTTACCCAGGTACAGAGCTCTGATTCTCTGTACTTCCTGCTCCTGGGCTGTTCTCTTTCCCATGGTCAGACAGGAACCTCCCCCTGGGTAAGTGAATCCAATCTCCCCCAGTACTTACCCAGGTACAGAGCTCTGATTCTCTGTACTTCCTGCTCCTGGGCTGTTCTCTTTCCCATGGTCAGACAGGAACCTCCCCCTGGGTAAGTAAATCTAATCTCCCCCATAACTTACCGAGGTGCAGGCTACTCCTCAGTACATCCATGGGAAAGAGAACAGCCCAGGGGCAGGAAGTACAGAGAATCACAGCTCTGTACCTGGGTAAGTACTGGGGGAGATTGGATTCACTTACCCAGGGGGAGGTTCCTGTCTGACCATGGGAAAGAGAACAGCCCAGGAGCAGGAAGTACAGAGAATCAGAGCTCTGTACCTGGGTAAGTACTGGGGTAGGGGGAGAGTGGATTGTTTCATCTAAGGGTAGGTTGCTGTCTGACCGTGGGTAAGAGAACAGCCCATACTATTTGGAACACAATCATTTGCACAAGACTCACCAGATTCAGCAGTACATAAAACAAACAGGCATAACCTGCAATTGATGTATGTTATATACTGAGCTGAGGGGCGGGGAGGTGAGTATATATTGTCTGAACAGTTGGAAGAGATAAATGAAGGTCAGGAAACAAGGAGCTAATTACAATGTGACACAGGAATAGGCAATGAGTTTCAAGCTGCTCATATTTGTTTTTATTTACTGCCCTACTGGTACCTGTGCCAACTGTAACATCACATTTACTGCCATATAAACCTTTTGTGTAAACTAAAAGGAACTTGGCAAACCCTGCTGACTGGATGAGAGACAGAAGGAGAGAAGGGAAAGGGGGTTAGGGAGTAGAGAGACAAATGGGGGAGAGGAGAAATATAGAAGGGGAGAGAAGAGGGAGGATGGGGAGAGTAAGGCCAAACAGTTGGGGAGAAAAGGAAAGGAGAGGGGATGAGAGACAGAAGGAGAGAAGGGAAAGGGAGTTAGGGAGTAGAGAGACAAATGGGGAGAAATATAGAAGGGGAGAGAAGAGGGAGGATGGGGGAGAGTAAGGCCAAACAGTTGGGGGAGAAAAGGAAAGGAGAGGGGATGAGAGACAGAAGGAGAGAAGGGAAAGGGGGTTAGGGAGTAGAGAGACAAATGGGGGGGATGAGAAATATAGAAGTGGAGAGAAGAGGGAGGATGGGGGAGAGTAAGGCCAAACAGTTGGGGGAGAAAAGGAAAGGAGAGGGGATGAGAGACAGAAGGAGAGAAGGGAAAGGGGGTTAGGGAGTAGAGAGACAAATGGGGAGAAATATAGAAGGGGAGAGAAGAGGGAGGATGGGGGAGAGTAAGGCCAAACAGTTGGGGGAGAAAAGGAAAGGAGAGGGGATGAGAGACAGAAGGAGAGAAGGGAAAGGGGGTTAGGCAGTAGAGAGACAAATGGGGGAGAGGAGAAATATAGAAGGGGAGAGAAGAGGGAGGATGGGGGAGAATAAGACCAAACAGTTGGGGGAGAAAAGGAAAGGAGAGGGGATGAGAGACAGAAGGAGAGAAGGGAAAGGGGGTCAGGGAGTAGAGAGACAAATGGGGGAGAGGAGAAATATAGAAGTGGAGAGAAGAGGGAGGATGGGGGAGAGTACGGCCAAACAGTTAGGGGAGAAAAGGAAAGGAGAGGGGATGAGAGACAGAAGGAGAGAAGGGAAAGGGGGTTAGGGAGTAGAGAGACAAATGGGGAGAAATATAGAAGGGGAGAGAAGAGGGAGGATGGGGAGAGTAAGGCCAAACAGTTGGGGGAGAAAAGGAAAGGAGAGGGGATGAGAGACAGAAGGAGAGAAGGGAAAGGGGGTCAGGGAGTAGAGAGACAAATGGGGAGAAATATAGAAGGGGAGAGAAGAGGGAGGATGGGGGAGAGTAAGGCCAAACAGTTGGGGGATAAAGGAAAGGAGAGGGGATGAGAGACAGAAGGAGAGAAGGGAAAGGGGTTAGGGAGTAGAGAGACAAATGGGGGAGAGGAGAAATATAGAAGGGGAGAGAAGAGGGAGGATGGGGGAGAGTAAGGCCAAACAGTTGGGAGAGAAAAGGAAAGGAGAGGGGATGAGAGACAGAAGGAGAGAAGGGAAAGGGGGTTAGGGAGTAGAGAGACAAATGGGGGAGAGGAGAAATATAGAAGGGGAGAGAAGAGGGAGGATGGGGGGGAGAATAGAAAGGGTAAGAAGAGAGAAATACAGTAGGTGGATAAAAGCAGATAGGAGAAGCTGGAGAGACAAGAGAGAATAGGTTTATAAAAGAGAAAAGGAAGTAAAGGCAATGGATCGTTACAATATGATTGGTTCTCCTGTGACAGAGTGGTTCCCTGGCACTATAAGGGTTAAGGAAGGAATAATGTACTTATATCTGGTTAATAAGCCCCTCCCTGTGTGTAATATTCAGTTTCTGTTGCACCAGTGAAGTTAGTGTTTGGGCAGAAACAACTGGTAGTAAATTGGGCAGACACAGGGCATCTCCTTACTGGTCACCTGTTGGCTCTGCTGATGTTCTGCCCCTGTGTAAATAAGACATCCAGACATATTCACTTGTACCCCACTCGCTGGGCACTTACTAAATGGGCCCCGTTGGGGTTTATATGTGACAGTGGGAACTTATGAGCACACAGCCCAGTAACAGCCAATCAGAATTTAGCTTTTATTGGTCTATTGCTTTCATAATAATAAGAGCAAGTATCTGCTTGGCCATGGGACTGACAGTTATCTATATGACAGTGTTACCCCTATCTACCTCTACTCTATAACTGCTCTTCAGTTTCAAACCCTCACCCACAGAGCTTGCAGTCTGTCTCGTCAGTTAGGGGTCAATTAGGAACCCACCTGCAGCTGCACAATGGAGAGTCCATACTGGTGCCATTCCACACGGGTGCAAATTGTACCCACATTGACTCTTCTCTAGAACTTTTATAGGGGTCTCCCCCACCCCATAATAATATCATCTATATACCTGTATATGTTCCCAGTTGTATATTTTGCAGACTATAATATTGACATAACTGGGCACAACTCACACCCCCCTGTCCGTTTTCTAAGGGATTGGTGCCAAGAGCTGACATTTAATGCTGCCAGTCCAAAGACCAAATTTTATTTTGGATCTGATGGGAATTTTTTGTTGTTGTTTTGATTTGCCCCAGAATATGAATAAAGAATAGTTTTTATTTTGACTCACCACAGAGGGCACTTACCTGTAAATATCGAGTGTCAGCTCTTGTCCAACCACACACACATCATAGGTGGGTCCCTGATGGGAGATTGATACAGATCTCTGGGTCATGATTCTCCTCTATATTCCAATATAGTGACCGGTGTGCCTGTATCTCCTCCTGCTGACTGGTACCCTCCTGCTGCCCTCCTGCAGTATCAGTGTCTGGACTGCGAGTCCCTCCTGCTGCCCTCCTGCAGTATCTCTGGCTCAGTCTCTCTTTATATTGAGTCCCTCCTGCTGCCCTCCTGCAGTATCACTGGCTCAGTCTCTCTTTATATTGAGTCCCTCCTGCTGCCCTCCTGCAGTATCACTGGCTCAGTCTCTCTTTATATTGAGTCCCTCCTGCTGCCCTCCTGCAGTATCACTGGCTCAGTCTCTCTTTATATTGAGTCCTCCTGCTGCCCTCCTGCAGTATCACTGGCTCAGTCTCTCTTTATATTGAGTCCCTCCTGCTGCCCTCCTGCAGTATCACTGGCTCAGTCTCTCTTTATATTGAGTCCCTCCTGCTGCCCTCCTGCAGTATCACTGGCTCAGCCTCTCTCAGTCTACAGTAAGTCATTCCCTTTCGGCACGGTGTAATTAGCATATTGTGGGCGGAGCTGTCTCAGATATTTCTGCAATTAGTAAGAAGCTTGTGAATACAATCCCTCTGATTAATTGGTAGATGGGGGATTCTGAGATAATTTCAGATGGTCTTTGTTTTTTGTCTGATTTAACCATTTGATTTAACCAGTTGTAAGGTGTAATTTGTAAATGTAATTGCTTTGAAACCAGTTCTCTACCTGGACTGTTAATCAGTTGCCTTCAGCTACATTGTTTCTGGAGTCAGAACTAGATATCAGAAAGGGACAGACAGACAGACACATAACTACCAACCCAGTGAGGCTGAGGAATCAACAGAGACCTGGGAGATACTTCTAATTAAATTCTACTTATTGTTACACGTCCCGTCCCAGTGAGAGAATGATAAATGATGTGAATAATATGATTAGAAGAAATAAAAGAAACAAAAAGGAGAAGGTTAAAAGAAATACATAAAATAAATAAGCAAAATAAAACTTTTTTTCACCATCTGAGTCCGGGGATTATTTGGGGAGAGGGGAAGATACTTATATGACCTCAGTCTATGATATTAATCTGGGGACGTATTGTTATTTGGTGACAGGTTTCTATGTAATTAAGGGGTGCAATGAGTCCCATAGCGACCAGACTTTCTCAAAATGTGGTAGTGGGAGCGGTGTAGTGCCGCTAAGTATTCCACCTGTCAGATTTCTTGTAGTGTTGTAGTTCAACTCCAGTGATGGGGGGCCTGTACGTTTTCCAGTAGCTATTACTCGTTTAGATGCAGTCAATGGGGCACATTCACTAAAAGGCGAACTGCCGCCAGCGACCAATTCGAAGTCCTCGCAGACGTAATTTCGTTACCACCTCGTTAATTCACTAATATGTGAAGTTGAGCCTTGGGCGCTGGAAGCTGGCGACTTTTCGCTAGCGTTACTTCGGCAGTGCGAGCATTTCATAGCGAAGATGCGCTAGCGTTCGAAAATTCACTAGTGATCGTGCGCTTAGGTCAATTTGCATACGGCGGGTAATTTAAAGGTGTATGCACGTCTTTATTAGAGATATTGGTGCAAATGCTTGAAGTTACCACTTTTATTACAAATGTCCAGGGAACCTTAATAAAGACAAGAGAGTTAATATAATGCCCTACACATGAGCCCACGGTAAAATGAATGTTCCACATGTTATGAAATGTCTGGGGAAAACTGGTTACCCAAAAAAAAGTGGGACTTTTGCAGCCAATCCCGCTTAAAAAAAGGAAAAGTCGCCAACGTTTTGGAACTTTAATGCATTTTTGGCTCACAGGATATGATGTAAGTGACAGAAGATTGAGGAAGATGAAGCTTCTTTTTAGCACTTCGTCTGGACTGAGGTGGTGAAGTCAAAAAAGAGGAAACGTTCAGTAAAATCCGCACTCTACTGAATTGCGGAGTAACGACCTTTCGACAGAGCGAAAAGTCACCTGGCGATACAATGCGAATGTGATGTGATTTCTGGCATAAAAGTGTCTGTGTGTCGGGGGGGGGGACTTTTATAGTGTTTATACCATTTCAGATTAGACAGCTTGACTATGGGAAAGAGAGCAGCCCATGAACATAAAATACAACACTCAGTACCTTGATAAGTACTAAGATTCACTTACCATGTGGGAGGTTCCTGTCTGACCATGGGAAAGAGAACAGCCCAGGAGCAGGAAGTACAGAGAATCAGAGCTCTGTAAATGGGTAAGTACTGGGGGAGATTGGATTCACTTACCCAGGGGGAGGTTCCTGTCTGACCATGGGAAAGAGAACAGCCCAGGAGCAGGAAGTACAGAGAATCAGAGCTCTGTACCTGGGTAAGTACTGGGGGAGATTGATTCACTTACCCAGGGGGAGGTTCCTGTCTGACCATGGGAAAGAGAGCAGCCCAGGAGCAGGAAGTACAGAGAATCAGAGCTCTGTACCTGGGTAAGTACTGGGGGAGATTCACTTACCAGGGGGAGGTTCCTGTCTGACCATGGGAAAGAGAACAGCCCAGGAGCAGGAAGTACAGAGAATCAGAGCTCTGTACCTGGGTAAGTACTGGGGGAGATTGGATTCACTTACCCAGGGGGAGGTTCCTGTCTGACCATGGAAAGAGAACAGCCCAGGAGCAGGAAGTACAGAGAATCAGAGCTCTGTACCTGGGTAAGTACTGGGGGAGATTGGATTCACTTACCCAGGGGAGGTTCCTGTCTGACCATGGGAAAGAGAACAGCCCAGGAGCAGGAAGTACAGAGAATTCAGAGCTCTGTACCTGGGTAAGTACTGGGGGAGATTGGATTCACTTACCCAGGGGGAGGTTCCTGTCTGACCATGGGAAAGAGAACAGCCCAGGAGCAGGAAGTACAGAGAATCAGAGCTCTGTAAATGGGTAGGTACTGGGGGAGATTGGATTCACTTACCCAGGGGGAGGTTCCTGTCTGACCATGGGAAAGAGAGCAGCCCAGGAGCAGGAAGTACAGAAAATCAGAGCTCTGTACCTGGGTAAGTACTGGGGGAGATTGGATTCACTTACCCAGGGGGAGGTTCCTGTCTGACCATGGGAAAGAGAACAGCCCAGGAGCAGGAAGTACAGAGAATCAGAGCTCTGTAACCTGGGTAAGTACTGGGGGAGATTGGATTCACTTACCCAGGGGGAGGTTCCTGTCTGACCATGGGAAAGAGAGCAGCCCAGGAGCAGGAAGTACAGAAAATCAGAGCTCTGTACCTGGGTAAGTACTGGGGAGATTGGATTCACTTACCCAGGGGGAGGTTCCTGTCTGACCATGGGAAAGAGAACAGCCCAGGAGCAGGAAGTACAGAGAATCAGAGCTCTGTAAATGGGTAAGTACTGGGGGAGATTGGATTCACTTACCCAGGGGGAGGTTTCCTGTCTGACCATGGGAAGAGAACAGCCCAGGAGCAGGAAGTACAGAGAATCAGAGCTCTGTACCTGGGTAAGTACTGGGGGAGATTGGATTCACTTACCCAGGGGGAGGTTCCTGTCTGACCATGGGAAAGAGAGCAGCCCAGGAGCAGGAAGTACAGAGAATCAGAGCTCTGTACCTGGGTAAGTACTGGGGAGATTGGATTCACTTACCAGGGGGAGGTTCCTGTCTGACCATGGGAAAGAGAGCAGCCCAGGAGCAGGAAGTACAGAGAATCAGAGCTCTGTACCTGGGTAAGTACTGGGGGAGATTCACTTACCCAGGGGGAGGTTCCTGTCTGACCATGGGAAAGAGAACAGCCCAGGAGCAGGAAGTACAGAGAATCAGAGCTCTGTACCTGGGTAAGTACTGGGGAGATTGGATTCACTTACCCAGGGGGAGGTTCCTGTCTGACCATGGGAAAGAGAACAGCCCAGGAGCAGGAAGTACAGAGAATCAGAGCTCTGTACCTGGGTAAGTACTGGGGGAGATTGGATTCACTTACCCAGGGGGAGGTTCCTGTCTGACCATGGGAAAGAGAACAGCCCAGGAGCAGGAAGTACAGAGAATCAGAGCTCTGTACCTGGGTAAGTACTGGGGGAGATTGGATTCACTTACCCAGGGGGAGGTTCCTGTCTGACCATGGGAAAGAGAACAGCCAGGAGCAGGAAGTACAGAGAATCAGAGCTCTGTAAATGGGTAGGTACTGGGGGAGATTGGATTCACTTACCCAGGGGGAGGTTCCTGTCTGACCATGGGAAAGAGAACAGCCCAGGAGCAGGAAGTACAGAGAATCAGAGCTCTGTACCTGGGTAAGTACTGGGGGAGATTGGATTCACTTACCCAGGGGGAGGTTCCTGTCTGACCATGGGAAGAGAACAGCCCAGGAGCAGGAAGTACAGAGAATCAGAGCTCTGTACCTGGGTAAGTACTGGGGGAGATTGGATTCACTTACCCAGGGGGAGGTTTCCTGTCTGACCATGGGAAAGAGAGCAGCCCAGGAGCAGGAAGTACAGAAAATCAGAGCTCTGTACCTGGGTAAGTACTGGGGGAGATTGGATTCACTTACCCAGGGGGAGGTTCCTGTCTGACCATGGGAAAGAGAACAGCCCAGGAGCAGGAAGTACAGAGAATCAGAGCTCTGTAAATGGGTAGGTACTGGGGGAGATTGGATTCACTTACCCAGGGGGAGGTTCCTGTCTGACCATGGGAAAGAGAACAGCCCAGGAGCAGGAAGTACAGAGAATCAGAGCTCTGTACCTGGGTAAGTACTGGGGGAGATTGGATTCACTTACCCAGGGGGAGGTTCCTGTCTGACCATGGGAAAGAGAGCAGCCCAGGGCAGGAAGTACAGAGAATCAGAGCTCTGTACCTGGGTAAGTACTGGGGGAGATTGGATTCACTTACCCAGGGGAGGTTCCTGTCTGACCATGGGAAAGAGAACAGCCCAGGAGCAGGAAGTACAGAGAATCAGAGCTCTGTACCTGGGTAAGTACTGGGGGAGATTGGATTCACTTACCCAGGGGGAGGTTCCTGTCTGACCATGGGAAAGAGAACAGCCCAGGAGCAGGAAGTACAGAGAATCAGAGCTCTGTACCTGGGTAAGTACTGGGGGAGATTGGATTCACTTACCCCAGGGGGAGGTTCCTGTCTGACCATGGGAAAGAGAACAGCCCAGGAACAGGAAGTACAGAGAATCAGAGCTCTGTACCTGGGTAAGTACTGGGGGAGATTGGATTCACTTACCCAGGGGGAGGTTCCTGTCTGACCATGGGAAAGAGAACAGCCCAGGAGCAGGAAGTACAGAGAATCAGAGCTCTGTACCTGGGTAAGTACTGGGGGAGATTGGATTCACTTACCCAGGGGGAGGTTCCTGTCTGACCATGGAAAGAGAACAGCCCAGGAGCAGGAAGTACAGAGAATCAGAGCTCTGTACCTGGGTAAGTACTGGGGAGATTGGATTCACTTACCCAGGGGAGGTTCCTGTCTGACCATGGGAAAGAGAACAGCCCAGGAGCAGGAAGTACAGAGAATCAGAGCTCTGTACCTGGGTAAGTACTGGGGAGATTGGATTCACTTACCCAGGGGGAGGTTCCTGTCTGACCATGGGAAAGAGAACAGCCCAGGAGCAGGAAGTACAGAGAATCAGAGCTCTGTACCTGGGTAAGTACTGGGGGAGATTGGATTCACTTACCCAGGGGGAGGTTCCTGTCTGACCATGGGAAAGAGAACAGCCCAGGAGCAGGAAGTACAGAGAATCAGAGCTCTGTACCTGGGTAAGTACTGGGGGAGATTGGATTCACTTACCCAGGGGGAGGTTCCTGTCTGACCATGGGAAAGAGAACAGCCCAGGAACAGGAAGTACAGAGAATCAGAGCTCTGTACCTGGGTAAGTACTGGGGGGATTGGATTCACTTACCCAGGGGGAGGTTCCTGTCCTGACCATGGGAAAGAGAACAGCCCAGGAGCAGGAAGTACAGAGAATCAGAGCTCTGTACCTGGGTAAGTACTGGGGGAGATTGGATTCACTACCCAGGGGGAGGTTCCTGTCTGACCATGGGAAGAGAACAGCCCAGGAGCAGGAAGTACAGAGAATCAGAGCTCTGTACCTGGGTAAGTACTGGGGGAGATTGGATTCACTTACCCAGGGGGAGGTTCCTGTCTGACCATGGGAAAGAGAACAGCCCAGGAAGCAGGAAGTACAGAGAATCAGAGCTCTGTACCTGGGTAAGTACTGGGGGAGATTGGATTCACTTACCCAGGGGGAGGTTCCTGTCTGACCATGGGAAAGAGAACAGCCCAGGAGCAGGAAGTACAGAGAATCAGAGCTCTGTACCTGGGTAAGTACTGGGGGAGATTGGATTCACTTACCCAGGGGGAGGTTCCTGTCTGACCATGGGAAAGAGAACAGCCCAGGAGCAGGAAGTACAGAGAATCAGAGCTCTGTACCTGGGTAAGTACTGGGGGAGATTGGATTCACTTACTTGCTCAGCATTGCTCTGTATCTGCACGTTACATGTTACACGGGAAGAAGTGAATTATTACACAGACCAATGGAATTTCAAATTAAATTGCTCTGAACATTCAGCAGAAAATTAGGGCTGAGATAAATATAAAATGTTTTATCCGGATGATTCTAGAGGAAAATAATGGCTAATCTGGTGCAAATAGCCCAATATCACTGATGCTGAATATTAATTCAGGAAATGACTGTCAGACTAATTATAATACTACACAAACCTTCCAGCTCTAATGTGTGAATTCCTTGCGTTCATTGCAGTGATATATCCAAAATGTTAGATATACAGCCCAGAACCGGTGTTTTTACATAGTTATACAGTGAATTTGGGCTGAAAAAAAGACAACTTTGTGTCATGTTTCACCCTACAGTGTTTGTTCATTGTTATCATATTGCCCCTCACCTGGGGAGATCATATGATCCTGCCTTCATCTTTATCCTTTTCTAGTTTAGGAGTCGAGGTATGGGATCTGTTATCAGGAAACCAGTTATCCAGAAAGCTCCAAATTACAGAAAGCTGTATGTATGTATTCTGTGTAATAATAAAACAGTCGCTTGAACTTGATCCCAACTAAGATATAATTAATCCTTATTGGAAGCAAAACCAGCCTATTGGCTTTATTTCATGTTTATATGACTTTCTAGTAGACTTAAGGTATGAAGATCCAAATTATGGAAAGAACTGTTATCTGGAAAACCCCAGCTCCCAAGCATTCTGGATAACAGGTCCCATACCGGTATAACTATGGGATATATGTTCAGAAATGTAAGATGGATACAACTCGGGTCTATTTATCAATGTGTATTATACATATATTTTCATTTAACTGAGGGGGCTGTTCCTGCTTAATTGTGCTTAGTACAGGGGAATAGCTGCCTGTTTGTCCCTTTCTGTTCTCTGGATCTGGTTCTTGATACACTGTAACACTGTCAGTTCTCTTACTCAGTTACCTTCTGCTACATAATTTCACGAGTCAACACCAGCAGTGCAAAGAATATAAAGAAAGTTGCTTAGAATGACCTTTTCTTTCATCACTGTGGTGTAAATAGCCTTTAATTGCTTTGTGTACTGGTGCTGATTGTAGCAGACTGGCGGGTCTGATATATAAGAAAAGACTTCTGAATCAGTCGTCATGTTCCAGTACAGGGTGAGTGTTACATAAAGAGGGATCCCATTAGTCACTAATGTCGACCTTAATAACCTTCATCTTCAGCAGCCAAATTACTCCTCCCGCATTTTATTTTGCACATTAACTCCCTGACCCAAACTGCCTTTATTGTGGTCATGGAGTTAATGTGCAACCACAGAAGTGGGAGGCAAAGGCTGTGGCATGAAGCTGAGCGAGTAGAACCAGTATAAATGGCATAACTACTGTATAATAATAATATTAATAATAATAACAACTATCTGAATAATTCCCACTAAGTGTGACAAGTGTTTGTCTGGAACTTGTATTTCTGGAGCCACCGGATCAATGTTCCTAAACCGCCTGAAGGTGTGGGAGAACTGGGCGGAACTTGCCCCCGAATGGGCAGATTTATTTGCTTAGTTTATAATGAATAACAAACAAGGTTACAGAGTACAATAGAGGTTAGGGTACAATTGAGACATTAGGATTTTAGAAACATATATTTGATTAATGACACAGCAATGATTAATTAATTAAGGTACATTTAATACTTTTCCCTTAACAGGCGGGTCTTTAAGGAGCACTGGAAAGTTTGGAAAGAAGGAGACAGACTGACAGCTGGAGGCAGAGAGTTCCAGAGAAAAACAGAAGCCCAGAGAAAGTCTTGTAGGGAGAATGGGCCTTGTAGGTGCCAGAAGTCAGAAGTGATGTCTTGTAGATGAGAATGGGCAGAGTGAGAGAGAGAAGTCTTGTAAGAGGAGAATGGGCAGAAGTGGATGAGGAGAAGTCTGTTAGATGAGAAATGGGTAGAAGTGATGAGAGAAAGTCTTGTAGATGAGAATGGTAGGAAGTGATTGAGAGAGAAGTCTTGTAGATGAGAATGGGCAGAAGTGATGAGAGGAAGAAGTCTTGTATTGATGAGAAATGGGTGAGAGTGATGAGAAGAGAAGTCTTGTAGAGAGAATGGGCAGAAGTGGTGTCTTGTAGATGGAATGGGCAGAAGTGATGAGAGAGAGTCTTGTAGATGAGAATGGGCAGAAAGTGATGAGAGGAGAAGTCTTGTAGATGAGAATGGGTAGAAGTGATGAGGAGAAGTCTTGTAGATGAGAATGGGCAGAAGTGATGAGAGAGAAGTCTGTTAGACGGAAGAGAAGTGATGAAGAGGAAGAAGTCTTGTAGATGAGAATGGGTAGAAGTGATGAAGAGAGAAGTCTGTAGATGAGATGGGCAGAAGTGATGGAGAGAAGTTTTTTGTAGGTGAGAATGGGCAGAGTCTTGTAGGTTGAGAATGGGCAGAAGTGATGAGAGAGAAGTCTTGTAGACGAGAATGGGCCAGAAAGTGATGAGAGAGAAGTCTTGTAGATGAGAAATGGGAGAAGTGGATGAGAGAGAGTCTTGTCAAGGTGAGATGGGCAGAAGTGATGAGAGAGAAGTCCTTGTAGATGAGATGGGCAGAGTGATGAGAACGAGAAGTCTTGTAGATGAGAATGGGCAGAAGTGATGAAGCAGAAGTCTTCGTAGACGAGAATGGGCAGAAGTGATGAGAGGAGAAGTCTTGTAAGATGAGAATGGGTAGAAGTGATGAGAGAGAAGTCCTTGTAGATGAGAATGGGCAGAAGTGATGAGAGAGAAGTCTTGTAGACGAGAATCGGCAGAAGTGATGGAGAGGGAAGTCCTTTTTGAGACGAAGAATGGGCAGAAAGTGATGAGAGGAGAAGTCTTGTAGATGAGAATGGGCAGAAGTGAATGAGAAGAGAAGTCTTGTAGATGAGAATGGGACAAGTGATGAGAGAGAAGTCTTGTCGATGAGAATGCGGCACGAAGTGATGAGAGAGAGTCTTTGTAGACGAGAATGGGCGAAGTATGAGAGAGCAGTCTTGTAGATAGAAATGGGCAGAAGTGATGAGAAGAGAAGTCTTGTAGATAGATGGGCAGAAGTGATTGAGAGAGAAAAGTCTTGTAGATGAGAATGGCAGAAGTGATGAGAGAGAAGTCTTGTAGATGAGAATGGGCAGAAGTGATGAGAGAGAATTTGTAGATGAGATGGGCAGAAGTGGATGAGAGAGAAAGTTGTAGACAGAATGGGCTAGAAGTGATGAGAGAGAAGTCTATAGATGAGAATGGGCAGACGTGATGAGAGAGAAGTCTTGTAGATGGATGGGCAGAAGTGATTGAGAGAGAAGTCTTTGTAGATGAGAATGGGCAGAAGTGATGAGAGACGAAGTCTTGTTACGAGAATGGGCAGAAGTGAATGAGAGGAGAAGTCTTGTAGATGAAGAATGGGCAGAAGTGATGGAGAGGAGAAGTCTGGTAGAATGAGAATGGGGCAGAAGTTGATCAGAGAAGTCTTGTAGATGAGATGAGCAGAAAGTGATGAGAGAGAATCTTGTAGACGAGAATGGGCAGAAGTGATGAGAGGAGAAGTCTTGTGATGAGAATGGGCAGAAGTGATGAGAGAGAAGTCTTGTAGGTGAGAATGTGCAGAAGTGATGGAGAGAAAGTCTTGTAGAATGAGAATGGGCAGAAGTGGATGAGAGGAGAAGTCTTTGTCAGATGAGAATGGGCAGAAGTGATGAGAGAGAAGTTTGTAGATGAAGAATGGGCAGAGTTGACTGAGAGGAGAAGTCTTGTGTATGAGATATGGGCAGAAGTGATGACACGAGAGAAGTCTTGTAGATGAAATGGGCAGAAGTGATGAGAGAGAAGTCTTGTAGATAGAATGGCAGAAGTGATGGAGAGAAGAAGTCTTGTAGGTGGAGATGGGCCAGGAAGCTGATGAAGAGAGAATCTTGTAGATGAGAATGGACAGAAGTAATGAGAGAGAAGTCTTGTAGATGAGAATGGGCCGAAGTGATGAGAGAGAAGTGTCTTGTAGACGAGAATGGGGCAGAAGTGATGAAGAGGAGAAGTCTTGTAGATGGAATGGGCAGAAAAGTGAATGAGAGGAGAAAGTCTGGTAGATGAGGAAATGGGCAGAAGTGATCAGAGAAGTCTTGTAGACTGAGAATGAGCAAAGTGATGAGGAGAGAAGTCTTGTAGACGTAGAATGGGCAGCAAGTGATGGAGGAGAAGTCCTTGTAGAGTGAGAATGGGCAGAAGTGATGAGAAAGAGAAGTCTTGTAGATGAAATGGGCAGAAGTGATGAGAGAGAAGTCTTGTAGACGGAGAATGGGCAGAAGTGAATGAGAGAGAAGTCTTGTAGAGAGAATGGGCAGAAGTGATGAGATCAGAAGTCTTGTACGGCTGAAGATGGGCAGAAGGATGAGAGAGAAGTCTTGTAGATGAGAATTGGGCAGAAGTGATGAGAGGAGAAAGTCCTTGTAAGAGGGAAATGGGCAGAAGTGATGAGAAGAGAATCTTGTAGATGAGAATGGGGCAGAAGTGATGAGAGAAGAAAGTCTTTGTAGATGAAGAATGGGCAGAAGTGATGAGAGGAGAAGTCTTGTAGACGAGAATGGTCCAGAAAGTGATGAGAGAGAAGTCTTGTAGGTGAAGATGGTGCAGAAAGTGGAACTGAGAAGAGCAGTCTTGTAGATGAGAATGGGCAGATGATGAGAGAGAAGTCTTGTTAGACTGAGAATGGGCAGAAGTGATGAGAAGAGAAGTCTTGTAGATGAGAATGGGCAGACAGTGATGAGAGGAGAAGTCTTGTAGAACGAGAATGGCAGAAGTGATGAGAGAGAAGTCTTGTAGATGAGATGGCCAGAAGTGATGAGAGAGAAGTCTTGTAGATGAAAGAATGGGCAGAAAGTGATGAGAGAGAAAGTCTTGTAGATGAGAATGGGCAGAAGTGATGAGAGAGAAGTCTTGTAGATGAGAATCGGGCAGAGTGATGAGAGAGAGTCTTGTAGACGAGAATGGCCAGAAGTGATGAGAGAAGAAGTCTTGTAGATGGAGAATGGGCAGAAGTGATGAGAGAGAAGTCTTGTAGATGAGAATGGGCAGAAGTGATGCAGAGAGAAGTCTTGTAGAAAGAGAATGGGCAGAAGTGATGAGAGAGAAGTTCTTAGACGAGAATGGCGCAGAAGTGTGAGAGGAGAAGTCTTGGTAAGATGAGAATGGGCAGAAGTGATGAGAGAGAAGTCTTGTAGATGAGAATGGGCAGAAGTGATGAGAAGAGAAGTCTGTAGAAGAGAATGGGCAGATCAGTGATGAGAGAGAAGTCTTGTAGACGAGAATGGGCAGAAGTGATGAGAGAGAAGTCCTTGTAGAGAGAATGGGCAGAAGTTGATGAGATAGAAGTCTTGTAGGTGAGAATGGGCAGAAGTGATTGAAGAGAGAAGTCTTGTTAGATGAGATGGGCAGAGTGAGAGAAGTCTTGTTAGATGAGAATGGGCAGAAGTGATGAGAGAGAAGTCTTGTAGATGGAGAATGGGCAGAAGTGATGAAGAAGGAGAAGTCTTGTAGACGAGAAATGGCAGAAGTGATGAGGAGAAGTCTTGTAGGTAGAATGTGCAGAAGTGATGAGAGAGAAAGTCTTGGTAGATGAGAATGGGCAGAAGTGATGAGAGAGAAGTCTTGTAGATGAGAATGGGCAGAAGTGGATGAGAGAGAAGTCTTGTAGATGAGAATGGCAGCAGTGATGAGAAGAGAAAGTCTTGTAGACGAAATGGCCAGAGTGATGAGAGGGGAGAAGTTCTTGGTAGATGAGAATGGGCAGAAGTGATGAGAGAGAAGTCTTGTAGATGAGAATGGGCAGAAGTGATGAGAGAGAAGTCTTGTAGAAGAGAATGGGCAGAAGTGATGAGAGAGAAGTCTTGTAGACGAGAATGGCCAGAAGTGATGAGAGGAGAAGTCTTGTAGATGAGAATGGGCAGAAGTGATGAGAGAGAAGTCTTGTAGATGAGAATGGGCAGAAGTGATGAGAGAGAAGTCTTGTAGATGAGAATGGGCAGAAGTGATGAGAGGAGAAGTCTTGTAGATGAGAATGGGCAGAAGTGATGAGAGGAGAAGTCTTGTAGATGAGAATGGGCAGAAGTGATCAGAGAAGTCTTGTAGATGAGAATGGGCAGAAGTGATGAGAGAGAAGTCTTGTAGATGAGAATGGGCAGAAGTGATGAGAGAGAAGTCTTGTAGATGAGAATGGGCAGAAGTGACGAGAGAGAAGTCTTGTAGATGAGAATGGGCAGAAGTGATGAGAGGAGAAGAGAGGGAAGGTCAGAGCGAAGGTTGAGTGAATTTTGAGATCAGAGATGAAATATAGGGAGGGGCTTCATTGTGATGGGCCTTAAGTGTAAGTGTGAGTAATTTGAATTTGATTCTAGAGGAGATTGGGAGCCAGTGAAGGGACATATGGGAGCAGCAGCTGATGTTGAGCGGTGAGATAGATGAATGAGTCTAGCGGCCACATTTAGATCAGACTGGAGTTGTGAAAGGCGAGTTGTTGGAATACCTGTGAGGAGTAAGTTGCAGTAATCAAGGCGGGAGATGAAAAGAGACTGAATAAGTGTTTTGGTTGAGTCTGGACTGAGATAGGGTCGTATTGGGCCAATGTTGTGCAGTTGAATACGACAAGAATTTGTAAGTGTTTAAATGTGTGGAGAAAAAGACAGATGTGAGTCTACTATAACTCCTAGGCAGCCTGTGTGGTGGAATGAAAGGTGGTGTTGTTTACTGTGAGTGATATCTGAGGGACAGGGGAAGATCTTGGAGCAAATATAACAAGTTATTTTTAGAAAGATTCAGTTTCAGGTGGCACCGAGACATCCAGAAGGAGACAGCAGAGAGACAGTCTGTAACTTGGGAAATGACAGAAGGAGAGGTCGGGAGTAGACAAGTAGAGTTGGGTGTCATCCACATAAAGGTGATACTGAAGTCCAAACGACTGAATACATTTTCCTACAAGTAGTATAGAGCGAGAACAGCAGGGGGGCTTGAACAGAGCCTTGAGGAACTCCAACAGAGAGAGGGAACGTAGTAGAAGTAGAGATAGAGAAGGAAACTTTAAAGGAACAGTCAGACAGATAAGATGTAAACCATGAAAGAGCAGTGAATATCAGCTGAATATAGAATGACTAGGGGGAATGGGTGGTCTCTGCAGAGAGATGTAGAAGGGTGAGTATGGAATAGTGATCTTTAGACTTTGCCAGTAGAAGATCATTGGTTACTTTGGTGAGTTCAGTTTCAGTTGAGTGTGTTGGGCAGAAGTCAGATTGCAGGGGGTCGAGGAGGGAGTTGTGATTAGGGTTTCCCCCTGGCCAGTATTTTACCGGCCTGACCAGTAAAAATGATACTTTAACTCAATGTTATTAATAGGGAAAAAATCTAAATATATAGGAAGGCCAGTATTTTTTTCCAAAAAAGGTGGCAACCCAAGTTGTGATGCTGGATCAGGCGTTGGTAAACAAGACTTTCCAGCAATTTGGATATGAATGGAAAAAGGGAAACTGAACAATAGTTGGGGGAGAGCTGGGATCAAGGGAAGGTTTTTAGAGGATAGGAGTGATTAGTGCTTTATTAGTATAATGATGGAATGTACCAGTAGAGAGTGATAGGTGGGTAAGTGCAGGAGAGAGTGTATCAGAGATTGGATAAAGGAGGTGAAAGAGTATGGGGTCAAGGGAGCAGGTTGTGGGGGTTTGAGCAGGTTAGAAGTTTAACTTCATCTAGTGTTGTGGGGGTGAATGAGTGTAACATGGATGTGAATGGACTGCAAGTTAGTCTGAGATTGTTGTCACATAAGATGCTCAGTCTATGAGCAAGATCTTGGGCAGTTATATTAATGGGTGGATGGGGCATAGGAGTGAGTTAAATGTAACAAACAGTCGCTGCTGTTTAAAGGATAGAGAGGAGAACTAAAGCCTAACTGAAGAAGTAGCTAGAAATGTTTGTGCTTCTGTACCAGCCCAAGGCAACCACAGCCCTTTAGCAGTAAAGATCTGTGTCTCCAAAGATGCCCCAGTAGCTCCCCATCTTCTTTTCTGCTGATTCACTGATTCACATGCTCTGTGCTGCTGTCACTTACTGAGCTTAGGGAGCCACTCACAATATACAGTACACATAGAATAGAAATGTCACAATATAAGGCTGATTAGTAATTAATACACATAATTACTACATGGCAGCACAGAAACCAGTGCAATTAGCATCAGAATTGAATAATCAGCAAACCTGTAGCATCAGCTTATATTACAGCCAGGGAAGGTCATTTTCTGCTGCTGGATAATTAGTGACGAGCCCTAAGCTTAGCTTCTCAACAGCCAATCAGAGCCCACTGAGCATGTGAGTGTCACAGACACTTTCCAAGATGGTGACCCCCTGTGACAAGTTTGAAGTCCTGGATCATTGCTGCTATTGACAAGCTCAAACTTTAGCCTCGTGCAATAAGTTCACTATAGAAAATAGGACATTTTTGGCCACGTTCATTTTTAGGGTTTAGTTCTACTCTATTAAAGAAGACAATTGCAGTTCTTTAGCTATTGAAGCAGGAGAAGAAGAAGAAGAAGGAGAGGATCAGTTTGTGACTTTCTCCACCGTCATTCAGCTGATCTACTACATATTCTGAGGTTCCGAGTTACACTAGTGCATCAGGGTTGGGGTTTAGTTGGGCAAATGTGACAGGTGGTAGAAGGAGCAAGAGTTGTTAATATGAGAGATCGGCTGTGATGACCCTCCTCTAGTCTGACATTCCTATACACTATATACCCCTGCCCTCCTCTAGTCTGACATTCCTATACACTATATACCCCTGCCCTCCTCTAGTCTGACATTCCTATACACTATATACCCCTGCCCTCCTCTAGTCTGACATTCCTATACACTATATACCCCTGCCCTCCTCTAGTCTGACATTCCTATACACTATATACCCCTGCCCTCCTCTAGTCTGACATTCCTATACACTATATACCCCTGCCCTCCTCTAGTCTGACATTCCTATACACTATATACCCCTGCCCTCCTCTAGTCTGCATTCCTATACACTATATACCCCTGCCCTCCTCTAGTCTGACATTCCTATACACTATATACCCCTGCCCTCCTCTAGTCTGACATTCCTATACACTATATACCCCTGCCCTCCTCTAGTCTGACATTCCTATAAACTATATACCCCTGCCCTCCTCTAGTCTGACATTCCTATACACTATATACCCCTGCCCTCCTCTAGTCTGACATTCCTATACACTATATACCCCTGCCCTCCTCTAGTCTGACATTCCTATACACTATAAACTCTATGACGTCATTGACACCCTACATAGCCATAATGGCATGAGAAAAGGGGGGGGCTTAGTAGGTCTAATAACTAGAGCAGGAGGGCCCATACTTTACTAATGTGGGGTCTTCTTTTAGTGATGTTGTCCCATTATGATCTACTGACATAAAAGCATAGTCAGCATTATATTCCATGGAAAATATTACTTAAATACTGATTATTGGGAAAATGTATATTGTTATATTTACTAAACAACTATTTCTTATGTAAACGTAACATAATAAATATCTGAATGAAAATCATGAAACAGGAGGGTGATTTAGACCAGCTAAAGGTCTAATGGTACATCCCATCTACCTTTTGGGCACCCCTGAACTAGCGAGATTCTGCTAGAAACAATAACAACACATCCTAATAACTCTTATATCCTCAATCAACCTTAATATCCGTAATAACCTTAATCAATCTCAATATCCCTTATAACCCTATCACTAATAACCTTAGTACCCCTAATATCCATTATCATCCTAATAACCCTAATCAATTTCAATATCCCTTATAACCCTAATATAATTATTAACCCTAGTACCCCTAATATCCCTAATCACCCTAATATCCACAGTGTGGAAATAAAAACTAACATTATATTCCTCCAAAAATATCCCCACAAAAAGATGAGACAGTAGCTCAAGTATCTGGGCATATTATGTACTCAGAGTCCAGCTCAACAGAACAATATCACTGGGCCCAAACAGATTATTGTCCTCATTACTGACCCTACTACAGATCTGCCCCACACTGCTTGCCTGGGGTCATAGTGGCATGCTGGGTCATCTAATACAGGGCTGTCCAACTGGTGACCCCCTCTTGTGTGACCCCCAACATGAAAGTCTGCCTGCTGTGTCTGTTTACCATGTTTAAGATTTAAAAGGTATCACTACAGAGATTAACTGGCCCCTACATTGTCAAATTCAGACTGTAATTCCCCTGTATTGTTCAAACTTGTGACACCTCTATTGTTCTCACCCCTAAAGCCCCTGTACTGTTTCTAGCCTGAAGACCCTCTAGTTGGTTTCTATCTCTAAAGCCCCTGTTTGTTCTACCCTGAGACCGCCTCTATTTTTATATCCTAAAAGCCCCTGTAGTCTGTTTCTACCTGAGACCCCTCTACGTGTTTATATCCCTAAAGCCCTGTACTGTTCTACCTGAGACCCCTCCTATTGGTTTATATCCTAAGGCCCTGTACTGTCTACGCGGTGAGACCCCTGCTATTGGTTTATAATCCTAAAGCCCCCTGTACTTGTTCTTACGCTGAGACCCCTCTATTGTTTTCTATCCTAAAGCCCCTGTAGCTGTTTCTACCCTGAGACCCCTCTAGTGTTTATATTCCTAAAGCCCCTGTACTGTTCTAGCCTGAGCCCCTCTATTTGTTTTCTATCCTAGAAGCCCCTGGTAACGTTCTACCTGAGACCCCTCTAGTGTTTCTATCCTGAAAGCACCGCTAGTACTGTGTGCTAACCTGAGACCCCTCTATTGTTATATCCTAAAGCCCCGTACTGTTTCTATGACCTGCAGACCCCGCCTCTTAATTGTTTTATCCAAAGCCCCCCTGTACTGTTCTAACCGTGCAGACCCCTCTAGTGTTTTTATAATCCTAAGCCGCCTGTACTGATTTTCTACCTGGAGCCGCCTCTATTGTTTATATACTAAGCCCCTGTATTGTCTAACCTGAGACCGCCTCTTTGTTTCTATCCTAAAGCACCCTGTACTGTTCTCCGGAGACCCCTCTAATTGTTTGATATCCAAAGCCCTGTAAACTGTTCTACCTGAGACCCTCTATTTGTTTTTCTAAATCCTAAAGCCGCCTGTACTGTTCTACCTGAGACCCTCTTTATTGTTTATATCCTAAAGCCCCTGTACTGTTCTTACCTGAGACCCCTCTGTGTTTATATCCCTAAAGCCCCTGTACTTGTTCTAACCTGATGACGGCCCTCTATTGTTTATATCCTAAAGCCGCGCTGTTACTGTTTCTACCTGAGAACGCCTCCTATTGGTTTTCTATGCCTAAAGCCCCTGTACTGTTCTAACTGCAGACCCTCTATTGTTTATATCCTAAAAGCCCTGTATCTGATCTAACACTGAAGACCCCTCTATTGTTTATATCCTAAGCCCCTGTACTGTTCCTACCTGAGACCTCCCTTCTATTGTTTCTATCCTAAAGCCCCCTGTACTGTTCTACCTGAGACCCCTCCTATTGTTCTATCCTAAAGAAGCCCCTAGTAACTGTTCCACCTGAGCCCCTCTATTGTTTATATCGCTAGCCCCTGTACTGTTTCTACCTGAGACCCCTCTTATTGTTTATATCCTAAAGCCCCTGTACTGTTCTACCTGAGACCCCTCTATTGTTTATATCCTAAAGCCCCTGTACTGTTCTACCTGAGACCCCTCTATTGTTTATATCCTAAAGCCCCTGTACTTTCTACCTGAGACCCCTCTATTGTTTCTATCCTAAAGCCCCTGTACTGTTCTACCTGAGACCCCTCTATTGTTTCTATCCTAAAGCCCCTGTACTGTTTCACCTGAGACCCCTCTATTGTTTATATCCTAAAGCCCCTGTACTGTTCTACCTGAGACCCCTCTATTGTTTCTATCCTAAAGCCCCTGTACTGTTCTACCTGAGACCCCTCTATTGTTTTATATCCTAAAGCCCCTGTACTGTTCTACCTGAGACCCCTCTATTGTTTATATCCTAAAGCCCCTGTTACTGTTCTACCTGAGACCCCTCTATTGTTTATATCCTTAAAGCCCCTGTACTGTTCTACCTGAGACCCCTCTATTGTTTATATCCTAAAGCCCCTGTACTGTTCTACCTGAGACCCCTCTATTGTTTTATCCTAAAGCCCCTGTACTGTTCTACCTGAGACCCCTCTATTGTTTATATCCTAAAGCCCCTGTACTGTTCTACCTGAGACCCCTCTATTGGTTCTATCCTAAAGCCCTGTATGTTCTACCTGAGACCCTCTATTGTTTATATCCTAAAGCCCCTGTACTGTCTACCTGAGACCCTCTATGTTTATATCCTAAAGCCCCTGTACTGTTCTACCTGAGGACCCCTCTATTGTTTAATCCCTAAAGCCCCTGTACTGTTCTACTGAGACCCCTCTATTGTTACTATCCTAAAGCCCTGTACTGTTCTACCTGAGACCCTCTATTGTTATATCCTAAAGCCCTGTACTGTTCTACCTGAGACCCCTCTATTGTTCTATCCTAAAGCCCCCTGTACTGTTCTACCTGAGACCCCTCTATTGTTTCTATCTAAAGCCCCTGTACTGTTCTACCTGAGACCCCTCTATTGTTTTATCCTAAAGCCCCTGTACTGTTCACTGAGACCCCTCTATTGTTATATTCCTAAAGCCCCTGTACTGTTCTACCTGAGACCCCTCTATTGTTTCTATCCTAAAGCCCCCTGTACTGTTCTACCTGAGACCCCTCTATTGTTTATATCTTAAAGCCCTGTACTGTTCTACCTGAGACCCCTCTATTGTTTTATCCTAAGCCCCTGTACTGTTCTACCTGAGACCCTCTATTGTTTCTATCCTAAAGCCCTGTACTGTTCTACCCTGAACCCCTCTATTGTTTCTATCCTAAAGCCCCTGTACTGTTCTATCCTGAGGACCCCTCTATTGTTTATATCCTAAAAGCCCTGTACTGTTCTACCTGAGACCCCTCTATTGTTTCATCCTAAAGCCCCTGTACTGTTCTACCTGAGACCCCTCTAGTTGTTTATATCCTAAAGCCCCTGTACTGTTCTACCTGAGACCCCTCTATTGTTTCTATCCTAAAGCCCCTGTTACTGTTCTACCTGAGACCCCTCTATTGTTTATATCCTAAAGCCCCTGTACTGTTCTACCTGAGACCCCTCTATTGTTTCTATCCTAAAGCCCCTGTACTGTTCTACCTGAGACCCCTCTATTGTTTATATCCTAAAGCCCCTGTACTGTTCTACCGTGAGACCCCTCTATTGTTTATATCCTAAAGCCCCTGTACTGTTCTACCTGAGACCCCTCTATTGTTTTCTATCCTAAAGCCCCTGTACTGGTTCTACCTGAGACCCCTCTATTGTTTATATCCTAAAGCCCCTGTATTGTTCTACCTGAGACCCCTCTATTGTTTATATCCTAAAGCCCCTGTACTGTTCCACCTGAGACCCCTCTATTGTTTATATCCTAAAGCCCCTGTACTGTTCTACCTGAGACCCCTCTATTGTTTATATCCTAAAGCCCCTGTACTGTTCTACCTGAGACCCCTCTATTGTTTCTATCCTAAAGCCCCTGTACTGTTCTACCTGAGACCCAGACTGAAACTGCCACATTGTTCTCCTGTTCTCACCACCAATGATCCCTGTGTGTCACATACTCTGCCTGCGTGTGCCCTGCTCTGCCTGTGGAACATAAGCCTGTTATTTGTTCTGGGGGTTTGTTAGCATTTGAAAATTATTGTTAGGTACTGTGTTATCCACAGGGGAGGAGGCATATGGATTTAAAAATAAAAACTGGGTAAATAGATAAGTTGTGCAAAATAAAAAAAGTATTTAATATAGTCAGTTAGCAAAAAATGTAATGTATAAAGGCTGGAGTGAGTGGATGTGTAACATAATAGCCAGAACACTACTTCCTGCTTTTCAGCTCTCTAACTCTGAGTTAGTCAGTGACTATAAGGGGGGCCACATGGGACATAACTGTTCAGTGAGTTTGTAATTGATCCTCAGCATTCAGCTCAGATTCAAAAGCAACAGATATGTCCCATGTGGCCCCCCATTAAGTCTCTAATTGGTTACTGCCTGGTAACCAATCAAAGGAAACCAAGAGAGCTGAAAAGCAGGAAGTAGTGTTCTGGCTATTATGTTACACATCCGCTCACTCCAGCCTTTTTACTTTACATTTTTGCCTAACTAACTATATTGAACACATTTTTTATTTTGCACAGCCTATTTATTTACCCAGTTTTTATTTTTATACTGAACAATTCCTTTAATATTAACTTTTTTCACATACAGTATATGATATCCCAACAGTGAGCAGTAATCATTTGGTCTTTTGGTGTGCTACCACCTTTAATGTATACATGGCCTTGTGGTAACATGGGTGTGGTTTAAATTGGGTGTGGTTTAAAAACAGGGAGTGGTCAACACTGACTTCCATTATCGGCCCTCCATCATGTAGGCCAGAAAAATTCCGGCCCTCGGTACCACAGAAGTTGGACAGCGCTGGTCTAATACAACACAGTGTAATAGAAGATGAAGAGATAATAACAATGAAAAACAGAATTGCCATTGGTACAACAGCACCACTGTGTGGTTAACAAGTCACATTTCACTTATAGGATGTGCCATAGAGTTTTTATGTTTTTTAATAGAAGAAGCATTGGACTATATGCATTGTGTTCTCTCATTACTGGATTCAATGCAGCCCCATCTTTTGTATGTCAGTGGCTTACGTCTCTGTATCAGGCTTCCGCACCTCTATCTGACATGTTCACGTTCTCTTTCGGCAACATAACATAAAGTTCTGTCAACCCAAAAGGGTGTTGGTGAAGTTGGCAGGGGTCTTCTGTTTCATTCAGGGTGGGATTTCATAAGCAGTTCCTTCATCATTGTCTATATATATATATACAAATACAAGATTCCTCTGCACTCAACCCATTATCAATATATTTAAGACAGAGACATTTTGTGCTACTGCTACTGAAAAATGACTTACCCTTTAAACAAAACAGGGATTGTTTGTCCATATATTGCAATATATTGAATATATAATATATAGTGAATAAAGTACCCCCTCTTGTAAAATATAAGGATATTAGAAGTTACCGAGGAGTTTCATGACCATATAAAAACACGAGGCCGAAGGCCGAGTGTTTTTATACAGGTCATGGAACTCCGAGGTAACTTCTAATATCCTCATATTTAACAACTGGGGGTACTTTATTTATTATAATACACAAATTTTAGTGAGTCATGTGACAGAAATGACATCACTACTCACCGTTTATAACTGATGACATCACTACTCACCGTTTATAAGGATATAATTTACAGGATATTCATGGCTTTTGTGTATTATATATTTAATAATAAACTCATCCCATATCTGGCCAGTCCTATGCTCAATTTTATCTGATTCATTAAGAATTCTATTGCTTCATTATACATTTTACACAGGGACTAAGTTTTACCTGCAACTTACTCGCTGCTTTCAAAGTAAAACTCCCAAACTTGGCTGCCCTTTTATTAGCCACCAGGGTAAGTAAGTTGCAGGTAAAACTTAGTCCCAGTGTAAAATATATAATGAAGCAATAGAATTGACTTGACCAGGGTCACACGTAAATACCAGAGGGGATTAAACTTTAGCATGAACTCCTCCATTAAATGCTCATCAATTAGCCTCTGGGGCAGGGGCCCCAACCCCTTTCGCCCATGAGTCCCATTCCAAAAGAGTTTGAGAGAAACAGAAAAAGTCCCTGTCGGTGGCAAACAAGGGCAGTGATTGGCCATTGGTAGCCCCTCTATGGACTGGCAGCTACAGGAGCTTGTGATTGGCAGGACTCTTGGTTTTCTTTACAACTAAAATTTCCTTTACTACTAAAATTACTGCTTTTTCAAAATGTCCATGAGACACTGAAGCCCCGACTTCCCTGGAAGTAGAATCAGGTGTGTAGACTCCTCTCGCAATATCTGCGTCTTTAGATGTTGTTAGAGGAGGAGCTGGAGGAGTCCAGCGTGTGAATGTTATTATAGTGAAGGAGTTCAGAGACATACAGAGAACAAAAGGACAGTACAGACAATCGGGAGTTTTATCATCACGGAGGACGAGGAGGGAGGGGGTGTAAGATAAGGAGCCCCGTTAGCCATCTTTAGGGTAGGGGAACACTGGGCGAGTCAGGGAGATTAGTCGCCGAACGCCTTCCCTCTGTCCCCCTTGCGTTGGCTACAATGAAAAATCGCAGCGGCATGGCCCACGTGTGTGTTTTAGTGCAGGCGATTTTTCATTATAGCCGGCGCAAGACAGAGGGAAGGCGTTCAGGGAGATTGGTCGCTGCAAAGACGAGGTGATCAGTAGCCAGGCGACTAATCTCCCCGAATTGCCCAGTGTGCCCCTTCCCTTACAGAACAGAAGCAGCAGCTAAACCAGAGGCAAAGGGCTCTCTACTCTTTATGGAAACAATTCGTCTACTTTTGACAAGGGGAATCATTTAGTTACTTTACCCTCCAACACTCCCTCTAGAGACGGCTGCATTCTGAACTGAACCCTAAAGCCCAGCAGTCTCTATTTGTCTGTATATTACTGAATTGTAAGCCAGTCCCTATACAAGTGCTATTGTACAACTTGTTTCCCAATTTGTTGTTGACCAATTCATTTAATGCCAATATCAAGACACTATCACATTGATTTATATGTCACTATTCACAGACTGTCAGCACACAGGGCTAGGGATGCTTTTCTCTCAGCCAATACTCTCTCTTCTGTTTGTTCATGAAGAGCCAGGGCCCCCATTGTATTTAAATGCCTCTCTCCACCTGAGCTTTTTAATCAGATGGAGAGAAGTGGATTCAAAGTCACCGGTAGTTTCCCAAGCCAGTCTCCTTACACTGTAGCCACACTCCAATGGATCAGAGGGGCAAGTCATTTTGGAAACTTTGTGGCTGATAAAAGTGGAGATTTCCCATGAGCAACATAATGCCCTGTCTCCCATTGCCCTTAGTGTTGTTTGTTTGTTTATTTGTTTATTTGTTTCTGTAAACCCTCGTTGGCACAACAACATTATTTAAACGGCCCTTTTGACCAGAGGCCTCATGAGGGAAATAAAACAAATGTTTCCTTTAATTGGTTCTCTTGGCTTTTATTTCTTTTATTTCTATTCTCAATTTTCTTTCTTGGGGTGTGAACATGCCACATACATTGGTAATCCTGTGGCCTGTTTAGTGGATCCCGATGTTTCATATGTTGCTATTTTATCTTTGTGCCTAATGCCGTGTAGGAGAGAAGATGTGGGAAAATACAAGCCTTGCAATCATTCACAACAATTCCATTAAAACCTCCACATTTAGTAAAACCCTGCAGTTGAGTTATTTGGAGTAGAAATAATTCAGTATATTTTGAAAGCTTAAGTTGCCCTGAAATACAAGAAATGCCCCTAAAGTGAAAGAGAACAAAAGCTTCAAAACTGTCTGACAATAAAAGTACAGAGGGGGGGGGGTGGTATATAAAAGGGTTAAGTATTTAGGGTCAGGCCACACAGGGCTTTTTTGGGGAGATTTGGTCGTCTGGCGACTAATCGGCTCGTTTTTGCGGCGACCAATCTCCCCAAACACCTTCCCTGAATCTGTGCCGGCTAAAAAGAAAAAACGCCGGCGCTAATCACATGCGGCGATCTGTTTTCCGAAGTTGCTCGAAGTGAGACAACTTCAGGCGAATATAGAAAAGGCATCACCGCGTGTGATTAGCGCAGGCGACTTTTCATTGGGAAAACACGCTGAGGCAGTTCGGGGAGTCGCTCAGAAGACGAGGCAATTAGTCGCCAGGAGACAAAATCACCCCGAATCTCCTCGTGTGGCCTTACCCTTAAGGTGGTAGACGTGGTGCCAGATTAAAGCTGTACCCAATATAATACAAGGAAGGATTTCCACTGAAGACTACAAGGGAACTGCTAATTGCTGTTTAAATAAGCTAAAGAACTGCACATTCTTAGTAGGTTTTAGAATTTCAGTGACTTCACAGTTTCTGAGATTTTTAGTAGCAGCCCATTGAATAATATAGAAATGCCAGTAGAAGATCAGGTCCTGGGTGAGTCTATGACACAGTATTACTCTATGACTAAACATGAGATCCCACCCACACACAACATAAAGGGCTCCTGTTTCAACATGGCAGCGCCTATAAACGCACTTTTACATGTACTTGATTTTCTAATCCATTTCAGATATAGACAAAAGCAGCTGACAGGGTTAACAATAGATATATATGACCCATGAGTCAAGGTGACAGGTCCTCTTTAAGGCCACTGGGAGCAACAGCCAATGGGTTGCTGGGCTACTGTATTTGTTGCCCACGAGCCACTGCTCAAGGGCAACTTACTAACAGTGAGACACCAAATCACATCGATGCAAATTCCCACTACTGCTGTCACTCACATAGAGACCCGTCACTTTATACAAATGATCATTATTATGAAATAGCAGGGGGGGGGGTCCTGCAAGTGTTAGGGGCTAAAATAGGTGGGAGTGGCTTACAAGTCACGCCCCTTTTGAACCACTTAAAACACCAGTGGGGCCTTCCTGAATCAAGGGGGGAGGGGTTAATGAGCTCTGCTTTACTTCGCCTATAGACCAGTGGTCCCCAACCAGTAGCTCATGAGTAACATGTTTCTCTCCGACCCCTTGGATGTTGCTCCCAGTGGCCGAAAAAGCAGGTGATTATTATTGAATTCCAGGCTTGGAGGCAAGTTTTAGTTGTATAAAAACCACATTGTACTGTCAAACAGAGTCTCAATGTTGGTTGACAATCCACATAGGGGCTACTAAATGGCCAATCACAGCCCTTATTTGGCACCCCAGGAACATTTTTCATGCTTGTGTTGCTCCCCAACTCCTTTTACTTCTGAATGTTGCTCACGGGATGTGCAGGTTGGGGATCCCTGTTATAGAACGAGGACTCACAGTGACACACACAGAGATCTGATCCGGCTTATCCAATTGTGAGCCCTTGAGCCAACGACCAGATCCCAATGACTACAAAACAGGAGGTCGGATCAAGGATCAGATGAATGAGCCGTTTCGGTCTTTGAACAGAACTACTTTTAAACCCGGCTCATTGACATTGATCAGGAGTCGCCTGTTGGAGTGGCCCATACACTGGCCCATAAGCTGATGATTTAGTCTGTTGCCAGTTTATGTTGGCTTGTCTATGGGGAACTTTTAGGTGGCCATAAAGGGGCAGATTTAAGCTGCTGACAGACTGAGTCGACAGTTTATCTGCCCATGTTTAGGTCCTTCCAACAGGCCCCCACAACCAATATTCAGCCAAAGATCAGCCAGAGCACTGGACTATGGGATTTAATCTACAGTTCAACCTATCTTGATCCAACTCCCATGCCTGGCTGAATCATCCCAAAATCAGCTCACATTCACCTGATTGGCTGGGACTGTACTATGGGTGTGGCTCTCCTGGGAAAAGGGTAGTATGAGTTATGTACATTAAAAAGCCCTGTAAATAATTTATTACTTAGACACTTTCAATAAAGATAAAAGTTTTATAAACTGATACCTGGTGTTGGGGAGTGTCTGATTGTTCTGTGTTCTGAGATGTCACTGGGTTTACTTTCCTATAGGGAGGTTCCTGTCTGACCATGGGAAAGAGAACAGCCCAGGAGCAGGAAGTACAGAGAATCAGAGCTCTGTACCTGGGTAAGTACTGGGGGAGATTGGATTCACTTACCCAGGGGGAGGTTCCTGTCTGACCATGGGAAAGAGAACAGCCCAGGAGCAGGAAGTACAGAGAATCAGAGCTCTGTACCTGGGTAAGTACTGGGGGAGATTCACTTACCCAGGGGGAGGTTCCTGTCTGACCATGGGAAAGAGAACAGCCCAGGAGCAGGAAGTACAGAGAATCAGAGCTCTGTACCTGGTTAAGTACTGGGGGAGATTGGATTCACTTACCCAGGGGGAGGTTCCTGTCTGACCATGGGAAAGAGAACAGCCCAGGAGCAGGAAGTACAGAGAATCAGAGCTCTGTACCTGGGTAAGTACTGGGGGAGATTCACTTACCCAGGGGGAGGTTCCTGTCTGACCATGGGAAAGAGAACAGCCCAGGAGCAGGAAGTACAGAGAATCAGAGCTCTGTACCTGGGTAAGTACTGGGGGAGATTGGATTCACTTACCCAGGGGGAGGTTCCTGACCAGCAGTATCTCCCAAACTCTCTAAGTCAACAGGCTCTTTTTAAAGCAAAAGGGGCTACAATATCAACTAACTGGACATTCTAATCTGTATCTCCTGCCAAACGTGCCCCCGTGTCATGACGCACTGAGATATCTCTGTACCCGGGGGGGGGGGGGGCCCTGCCTTGCTTTTCATTTTTAGGTTTCTTTGGAACAATGTTAAATTTACTTTCCTTCATAAGAATCAGAAACAAGACTTTTGTAACTTCCTGAAAATCTTTCTCTCACAACTGCCTCCCCCGGGTCACACAGGAGCCACGTGATATTACATTTTGCTCTCATTATCTGTATTCCTGGGGTAAAGCTTGGGGCCCCTGTTGTGTTGTGAGGAACAATGGGGGACCCTGGTAACTGATATGACCCAATGGCAGCACCCCACTAGGGTCTGACACATTCCAAGGGAACAACAGGTACATAATATCTCCCCTAAACCTGCCCCCACTCCCCCTGAGGTCTCTGTGTCAGAACTTGTGGTTTCTTTGGTGGGGCCCCATCACTTCTTTCTTTATAAGAAACCCCAAACCACAGATTGTGTAACCCCCATAGAGTCTCGTCACAAACCTTCTTTTCCACTGAATAAGCAAACGCCCCAGGGTGTCACTGTCTGTACCCCCCACATGACCTTCCAGTTACTGACAAGTCTGACCCCAAAATGATTTTCCCTGGGATAAAGTATTCCACCTCCATATTATAACTCTCTCTAGTGAAGCCATTTGCACCAATAACAGCTTTAAAGGGGAAGTAAAGTGTAAAATAGAATAAGGCTAGAAATGCTGTATTTTGTATACTAAACATAAACATGAACTTACTGCACCACAAGTCTAATCAAACAAATGATTTATGCTTTCAAAGTTGGCCACAGGGGGTCACCATCTTGTAACTTTGTGATACATCTTTGCAAGACCAAGACTGTGCACATGCTCAGTGTGGTCTGGGCTGCTTAGGGATCGTCAGCTGGAGTTGGAAACAGTAAAGGGGATGTAAAGGCAAAAATAAAATCCAATACAAATCTCTACACAGTTGCCGACTGCTCTACAGGGAAACAAACAAAGCTGCTTGAGTTCTGCATGGCTGGGAAGTAAGGCGGGGGCTCCCCCTGCTGTACATAAGTATGATTGTTTCCCTGCAGAGCAGTTAGGGACAGTCTGACAATTCCTATCCACAGCAGTAAATGAAGGGAGAATTTCACTGCATACAGTCAGGTTTCTTATAAAAACGGTACACATTTTTAATTAAAGTATATTGGAGATAGGTTTATTTTTCATTAAAGAAAGTAAAAAATTTTTTTGCCTTTACATGCCCTTTAAGGCTTTTGGGGGGTAATTAGGATTGAGTAAAGGTTGGTGAGATAAAGATTTTGAGGTTGAGGCAGGAGCAACACTGGACTTCCCCTTGAGCCCCAGTCTTTATGTGTTTCCTCTGGGTCCAGTCTAGAGTTGAGGGGTATTTGTCCAGTCAGAGGCCCATTATTATTAATTTGAAGTAATTGAAATGATGATGGGGGGGGGTGCAATAATAGATTTGGGTCATCTATGAAAAACTGAAGGCCTTTAGATGGGAAATCTGGGAGATTTTTTTGGATTATTTGCCTCTTTCTTTTGACCGTTTTTAGCTTTAAAATAGGGGGTCACTGACTCCATCTAAAAAAAGCAAATACTCTGTAAGACTATAGATGTATTGTTATTGCTACTTATTGTCCCTCATCTTTCTTTTCAGGCCTCTCCTATTCACATTCCAGTCTCTTATTCAAATCAGTGCATGGTTGCTAGGGGAATTTGAACCCTAGGAACCAGATGGCTGAAATTGCAAACTGGAGAGCTGCTGAATAAAAAGCTAAATAAGTCAAAAACCACAAATAAGAAAAAATGAAAACCAATTGCAAATAGTCTCAGAATATCCCTCTCTACACCAGTGATCCCCAACCAACGGCTCATGGACAACATGTTGCTCCCCAACCCCTTGGATGTTGCTCCCAGTAGCCTCAAAGCAGGTGCTTATTTTTGAATTTCAGGCTTGGAGGCAAGTTCTGGTGCATAAAAAACAGGGGTACAGCCAAGCAGAGCCTGGTGTAGGCTACTAGTCCACAAAGGGACAGTAGTCAATCACAGTCCGTAATTGGCATCTATAGGAACTTTTTTCGTGCATGAGTTGCTCTCCAGACTTTTTTTTTCATTTGAATGTGGCTCAAGGGCAAAAAAAAGGTTGGGGCCCCTGTTCTACATCCTACTAACATTTAACTCAACAAGCCCTTTACATCTGAGGGTGGGGCCGTTACCCGAATGCATGAGCACGTGCAGAATGGATGTACATTTCTGTGCAGAAGTAACATTGGCCAATAGCAGAGATATGAGACCATAGTAGAAATGTTGCTGCAATGGGCATTACATAGAGTCCAGCCTCTGATGGGGAGGGGCCCTCCTATAAATTAAAGCCCAGAGACACAGACATATATTTATCTCCTGACCTTACACTGAGCCACAAATCTCCCACACCAGCACAACATGAACTGTATTGAGCTGTTCCAGTTCCCAAACCTACAGGGATGCGCCATCTCTTTGACTGCAGATACCCCAGACTTGTGCAGTGTTGGATTCTGGAGAAAGGCCCAGTCCCTTAGAATTTGTGGGGACCCTTGGGTTGTGTTTATTGACAGACAATATGAAGGAGAATTTGGCTTCTATGAAGAGGGAACCTACAACTTCATCCCAGGCTTTTCTGGGTTTATCGGCTCAGTACGAGTGGTTCCCGGTGGCTTCTCTGCTCCCAGGATCGATCTCTATGAACATGTCAACTATGAGGGAAGATCCGTTCCTGTGGATAAAGCATTAGATTTTCTCCTTGACTTCAATGATAAAGTTTCCTCTCACAGGACACAAAGTGGAGCCTGGATCCTGTATGAACATGCCAATTACAAGGGGAATCGAATGGTCACGGTGGCAGGAGATAAAGTCCCAAATTATGTTCCTCTTGGCTGGAATGATACACTGAGTTCTCTGAGACCCATCACTCGTACTAAAGACTTTATGTAACCAGTGTCCTGCTCCTACTCTCAGCACCTACTCTGGTCTCCTACTCTCGGCACTTACTCCCGGCCTGGCTGAGAGACCCCCGAGAGCTGCTTGATTCCCAGCTGGAGATTCCCCTTCTGCTGATCCTGCCATGATACTAATCCCACAGCTGCAATCAGAGGAGATTCCCTGCACCCACTAAGCCAGCAATCCCTCCCAGCTCCGTCCTGTTCTGCTCAGTGACCCGCCCTGCCTGGGACATGGAGGGACCTGGGTCAGACTGGCACCACTGAGAGGGCACATATTAAAGGGACAGTAACGCTAATGGACTCTAGATGAACATGAACAAGTCCTGATATCATTCTCTCATGTTACTGTGTCTGTTATTCTGATTATTCTGCTTTATCCTGCAATAAATCCTTCTATCTGCACCTACATCTCCCCTTCTCTGTGTGTCACTAGGTGAGTGTGAGTGCAGCTCATTCTGGGTGGTGAGTGTGGATGGGACTGAATGGTGAGTGGGGATCAGACTAGGTGGTGAGTACTGCTAGGACTGGATGGTGAGTGTGACTGGAGTGTGAGTGGGGATCAGACTGGATGGTGAGTGTGACTGGAGTGTGAGTGGGGATCAGACTGGATGGTGAGTGTGACTGGAGGGTGTGAGGGGATGGGACTGGATAGTGAGCACAAGTGGGGATGGGCCGGAGGGTGAGTGTGACTGGATGGTGAGTGCTACTAGGACTGGATGGTGAGGGAGTGGAACTAGATGGTGAGTGGAGACTGGATGAGTATGAGTGGGGATGGGAGTGAGTGGGACTGGATGGCAAGTGGGATTGGGACTGGATGGTGAGTGTGACTGGAGGATGAGTGGGGATTGGACTGAATGGTGAGTGTGAGTGCTGTTAGGACTGGATGGTGAGTGTGAGAGGGGTAATTCTGTATCATAATGAGCCATAATTATCATTAGAGAAGAATACAGAGCGGCTCAATACTCACACGTTGGGCTTGTTACATTTCTAAGCAAATCTTTGCTGGTTCAATGGAAATGTTTATATATTTTCTTTGTTTACAGCCCTGGCTTTATGTTGGTACAATTTTAACATTCGCTGAGCGCTGTTTGGTGGTTTGTTAGTTTGGTCGCTTGGTTATAGGATTTTAATTGACTTATTTTAATCTGTTGAACAATCTGATTGGCTTCACCCGTCATATTTACTCTTCATTTTCCTATTAGGCATTTTTGCTACAAGTTGTATTGATGTGAGTAAGTCAGGTTGGAAAAAGACACACGTCCATCAAGTTCAACCTTTCTGCTGAAATTCCTGCTTGTTTAACTTCTAAACAATAAAAACATTGACTGGGGATCTGTAATTAATGGTGTCCAGTTGTCTCTGGCCACTCACATTGGGTTTTGTATTGATAATCTACCATAAGGGAGCGGTACACTCGTATTAAATTATTGTCATTTAATAATATTGGGGCAGAATTGTGTGCCGCCCACATTACGGCTGTTTTTCTTTATGGGACCCTAGGAATTTCCAGAGAATGTTTATGGGGTTCCCCTGCAGAATAAACCAATCCTTGATTAGAGGGGCGTGGCCAGGGTAGAAACCAGTAGCCAGATTTGCCATTATTTTATAAACATGTTATGTCCTATAAAGGGGACGTTAGTCAGATATGAGCTTTAGCCTGGGTTATAAAGGGTTACTGTAGGGGCACAGAATAGAAAAAGCAGGAGAAAATACAAGGCTGAGGGAGCTCAGTGAAAACCATGACTAATGAACATAAAGAGAGTACAGACAATACAATATGTCGGGAGCCCCAAATCTTTTTTTTTTACCCATTAGCCACATCCAAATGTAAAAAGAGTTGGGGAGCAACACAAGCATAAAAATAAGTCCATAAGGATCCCACTTAAGGGCTGTAATTTGCTTTTGGGTAGCCCCTATATCGACTGACAGGCTATAGGGGGTCTATTTGGCAGTACTCCTGGTTTTAATGCAACCAAATCTCCAAGTCTGGAATTTTAAAGATAAGCATCGGCTTTGAGGCCACCGAGATCAACATCCAAGGGACTAGTGGAAAAGTGGAGGACAGATCCTGGCCTATTAAGTACAGCTGTTATTTTCTTTATTGGCTCGTGTCATCATATCGAGAGCTAAAAACACAAGGGAACAAGTAGTGTAAAACAGTATAAAGCAAATAAGCGGGCGGGGCTGGGAAAATGAAGAGTCTGGTTGGTTAGCGATACCATGACATTATCTCTTGGCCCGTACAAAATACAAGGCGTTGGTTTTGGGGTAATATTTGACGTTCTGTTTCTTGTCCATGAGCCCACCAAAAATGATCAGCTCCCCGCGCCCCTGTACCACCGTTTGCAGACTGGTTTCGGGGGGTCCCACCACAGAGCTGCTGTTAAAGACTTTCCACTTTACTCGGCTCCGCTTAAAAAAAACGCTTAATGGTTTTAAAAATTAGTGGTGAGCACAACTTTCCCTTGTTGTGACAGTGCTAGACAGTGCTAGACATTCCAAAAAGTACATATCATTGTAGAGACTTAAAAATGCAGTACCTAAAATCCACCACAAGATGCCAGTGCTGTGCAAGTGCTTGAAGTGCTCATACCGTGTTACAAAAGTGTCCAATTGACTTATTCTTTTTCCGTAAGCCTGCAAGATTTGTACAAAAAACAGATACTTAGTTTCACCTTGACAGAATATTGTTAACAATGTTATACTTATACAATCAAGTAATTTCACAATAAAGCTTTTAAAGCAATCTTTACAATCTATTTTTCAAAGAACATTTCGTGGTATTCTGTCTTAGTGCATTACCATATGAAAGTTTAGACTTTAGACAAGAAAACAACTTAACACCTGTTGTCCATTTAGCCCTTTCGGGCTTACGCAATCAAGCTCATAGATCCAAAAAGCCTCTCTTTTTAGTAAAATATTATCAAAGTTTCCACCCCTCGCCCTCACTGGTATTTGTTCAATGGGCATGCACCTGAACGCTGATGGGCTATGTTTGGCATCCGCCCAGTGCTTGGCCACCAATTGCTGGGATTTGTCCTGTTTTTTACTTTTAGCCTTCGTTTCTCTGTCAGGGTCTAACGCTGCCCTAATGCTGGCCCTGTGCATGCCCATGCGCTCCTTCAGCATCCTGATTGTCTTCCCACAGTAAATTAGTCGGGCATTTAATCAAATAAATCACCATAGTAGATGTGCAGGTCATCCTTTGCTTTATCTCATATCTTTTGCCCATTCTAGGATGTGAGAAGTGACTGCCCAAGATCAAACTGCTGCACATAATGCAGCCACTGCACTTAAAAACCCCAGAAAATGTTGTACAGGCGGGCTGACATATTTATCAGTAGGGTCAGATGGACTTAAGATATCCTTCAGGGATCTACCTTTTTGGTAGCTAAATCTGGGTCGGGATGGCAGCTTTTTACACACACTCTCATCACTGGTTACCAACGGCCAGTGTTTAAGTACACAATATATTATATATACAGTATATATAAATCCCATACAACTGGTGCACTCTAAACTGTCCTCAAATGCCTGGGTGCCGGTCAACACATTAGTATAGCAGAAAACAAACAAACCGCACTCCAAGGACTTCGTGTCTCAAAAGCCAAGTGAAAGTTTATTCTTGCTCAACGTTTCGGCGCTCCAACTGAGGCCGTCTTCAGGGTGTAATAATGCATAAATAAGTGTCTGTAAAAGTGATATCAAATTACTGTGCACAAAAACAAAGTCAATACATATAGAGTGTTATTTCAGTGTTTGCTACGTGCCCGTGTCATTAAAATAATGCCAATAGTCGTGTTCACTGAAATAACACTCTATATGTATTGACTTTGTTTTTGTGCACAGTAATTTGATATCACTTTTACAGACACTTATTTATGCACTATAACATTATGGCACCCAGTGATAGTTCAGCAATGGTGCTGAGCTGTCTGGCACTTGTTGATGACATCATCCTTATGCTGCTTGAGGCCCATTTACCCTTTAAATGGGATTCACTGTTGTGTGTGTATTCACCCTCCTGAAGACGGCCTCAGTTGGAGCGCCAAAACGTTGAGCAAGAATAAACTTTCACTTGGCTTTTGAGACACGAAGTCCTTGGAGTGCGGTTTGTTTGTTTTCTGCTATATAAATATATATATACTGTTTTTGAGCTTGAGTTCATGTGCTGTAATTATGAAGCAAAGAAATTCTAGTATCCACACCGAAACCTCAATCCAACAACTGGACTATTGATCTAAATCAACCACTTAGACCTTTCAAAATCTTGTCCAGAATGATGAACCCCAGTGAGCAAATAAATATGAGTCCAAACTGGATGGTGGAGCTGCCCACCATGTTGTACAGTTAGATCAGAGAGACAAGTGGTTCTACCCATATGAAATAAATCTCTGTAGTGATAAATAGATACTATGGAGCAGAACCTTTACTTAAGTGTATTAAACTGCCAAGTCCAACACACTGTGCCGTGTTCATTTTATAAAACGTATTTAATTTAGTACCCTGTGCTGTGGATCCTTCAGGTAAGTTACACCAAGGATGATAAGTCGGCCACCCAATGATAAAATTGCCTACTCACCAAACTTTAGTAAAAACACATCAACAAAGTTTATGCCGAATCTGTGATGTCCTCAAGTTTTGTTCCTGCTTGGCTGCTACTCTCATGTCTGTGACTAGGTGGAGCACAACCTAGGTCGTGGTAAAATACAATAGGAAGCGGAGATCAATAACTGTCTGAAAGCAGTTCCATCCTGAAGTCCCGGCTCCTTCTCAAAGCTCAGAAAGGGGCACAATGCACTGAGATGGCACCTACACACCTATATTACAGGTTAAAAAATACATCTGTTGATTCAAGAAAAATGTAATGGCTTTGTAACCCTTATAATAATAATAATAATAATAATAAAGGCTATTAGAGTACAGGAGAGCTGTTCAGTACTTGTGTCTCATTCATTCAGTATTTCCCACAAACTTTCCAGTTGTTTCTCTGCAAACGGACCATCAAGGTCACTTTGTTCTGTTCCAGTTCTATGAAAAACACATCAGCCAGTTTCCCAGCACTAATGATACTTTGCTTAAATGGCGACTGTCAGACGAATGTAAAGTCTACAGTGGATTCCAGGTAACATTAACCTGCTTTCCTATCATTGACCCCACACCAGGGCAGCAGCTTCTCTCAGGAGATTGTTTTGGTTTTACCTTGTGGGCTCCATCTGTATCTGTATTCCTGGGGCACATAACCTTGTATTGTATTGCTGAGAAACGAAGATAAAGGGGGGGGGATCACAGAGACCATGAAGAGTATAGTATAAAATACCAAGATCCCCTGGGACCACACCATGCAGCCTAAACTTGGATTTCACAGTAAAATATGACAGAGCCAAGATGTGTCTCCCCAATTCTCTGTTTTTAGGGCCTCCTCTAAAGAATAAGATAGCAATTGGTGAGAGTACGGCAACCTTTAAGCTGCCCCCCTGTTCCTGACTTGAATGGACCCATTAGGTTAGTGATCTTGTAGCATTGTGGCCTTGGTAACACCACACGTATTACTTAGAGCAATGAGGGATAGGATGGAGCAAATGATCCGCAGACTCTGCTTCTAAATACTTTATTTCATCACATGTTTCGGATCATATTGATCCTTTTTTAAGTGTAATATACAAATGTCGACAATCCACCTTTTAACACTAAATTCAAAATGTTACTCCTCCCCTTGTAGAAAGATAAATGCTTGATAAAGGGGCATGGCCCCAGAATGTTGCACTTCCGCACTGCAATAAAGCAAGGTTTTTTGCTGCAAACAAACGCCCTGAGTGCCGGTAAATTTGTCTTTCTACGTTACATGGGAGGTTGCCGAATCCTCCATTTCCTTTTAAAGGAGACATATAGGATTAATGAAAAAAAACCTAATTTTGTAGGCAATTATAAGCAATATATGGCGTTGCTTTTACATGGTGCTAAAAATTAGTATTATCTTCAAAAATAGCCCCTTTATTGGAGCTCCCTATAGAGAAGTCAAGTCAAAAGTGAGTTTATTGTCATTTCATCCATATACGTTTGTACAGTACACAGTGAAAGGAAACAACGTTCCTCTAGGACCTCTCGGTGCTACACACAACATAGATGTACCGGACAACAGACAAAAAGTGCAAAAATGTGCAACTCCTGCAAGACAGGACAGTGCAGGGACAGGACAAGACACACTCAGCAGATGTAATATGTAAAGTAAATAATGCTAAACGTCAGACATGATGGTGTATCATTGTGATATAATAGTAGCAAGAACTTAATAAAGAACATGATAGTGCAGATGTGCTCATAGGGAACAACTGTATCCAATGGACATTCATCCATACAATGGTGTACAGTGGTGTGTAACGTGGTGGTATATAGTAAGGTCAGATGGAGTGTGAGAGAGATCTGTCCTGTCTCTGAGTATTCAGGAGCCTTATGACTTGGGGGAAGAAACTGTTACACAGTCTGGTAGTGAGGGCCCTAATGCTTCCGTACCTTTTTCCAGATGGCAGGAGTGTGAACAGTGAGTGTGAGTGTGTGTTGGATCAGACACAATGCTGGTGGCTTTACGGATGCAGCGAGTGGTGTAAATGTCCGTGATGGAAGGAAGAAAGACACCTATGATCTTCTCTGCTGTCTTCACTATCCTTTGTAGGGTCTTGCGCAGTTCCCAGGCCAGACAGTGATACAGCTGCTCAGGATACTCTCGATATCCCTCTGTAGAAGGTTGTGAGTATTGATGGTGGGAGATGGGATTTCCTCAGTTTGTGCAGGTAGTAGAGGCGCTGTTGGGCTTATAGATGTAGTCTGGTCCCTGTCTGTGTTTCAAATGAGGGGTGGACTAGAGTCCTGCGAGGGTCCATTTTTTGCGACCCCGACCCGTACCCGCAACCTGCAATCCGCAACCTGGACCCGTGTATAGTAAGAACAAGCATTACGGTTTTTCCAACAGTTTTCAACAATGATTTTTCAGTGATATATAATTACATTACAAAACATACAGCTCGAACTATAGTATATGATCCTATGTAGGACTCGATGGGTACATTGCCAATAGTCTGTTTATCTGATGACTCCTTTCCTGTTCACGTTGCCAGTTGTCGAGGTATTGGGATGCCTCCACCACAAGTGGGTGTTCTCTAAGTGTTTCTTCGTCCTACCATGTTGTTTGTCTGAATGTATAGACCGTAAGATATCTAGTATGGTGTGGGAGTGTTGTTATATATCTTATCCAGGTATTAAAGAATTTTGTTGTGTTGTGCTCTTTTCTGGTTATTGCTTCCAACCAATCCATATGAAATAAGTGATGTAGTTTTGGTTTGACTATCAATATAGACGGGGATTCCAGAGTCAACCATTGTTGTAATATCGTTTTTCTAGCTGCTGCAGCTAGTCTGCCAATCATGTTTTTCTCTGGTTTTGATAGTTGGGTATAATTTGTGGTGTAACTGAATAATGCCCATTCAATTTGTGATTGGATGGGTTTCCCAGTCATCTGTTTGCCATATGTGGCTACTTCTTGCCAAAAGGTCTGTAGTTTTGAACATGACCAATGGTTGTGTATTAAATCGGCTCTTGGTGAGCGGCATCTTAGGCAGTTATCAGAGGAGAGATTTCCCATTTTATGTCTTTTAATTGGGGTAAGATAGGAGTTATGCAATATTTAGAAAGCCATCTCTTGATATCTACTCCCTGGGAGTAATTTCATTATTTTTGTGTGTTGTTTTAAAATAACTGATTTTGTTACTTCGGGAATATATTTGATGCATTTGAAGGTTGAGTTTTCTTCATCTTCTAAATTTATTACTGTTCGTATAGTCTGGTATAGTTGTGACTTTGTTTGTTCGGTGTCAGTGTTTTTCCATAATTTGTTTACTGGGTCATCTTTGTCTCTATCTGATAATTGGGTAATAGTATGGACTGCAAAATGAATGAGTTGTAGTCTCAGAAATCACCACAAAACCAATTAGGACCGCTTCAAACTCACCACCTCTTGGCTGCTCCTCTATAATGCCGGGTGCTCAGTCCGCAGCGTCCCCACTGCCAACATATAATACATGAACAGGAGGACGGCACTCCGGTAAAAAAGCAGGTTTTTATTGCTAGGTACTGTAGGAATACATAGGCCTTTTGCGTTTCGGGAACACGTTCCCTTAATCATAGGCTTGGGTAATAGTATGGACTGCAAAATGAATGAGTTGTAGTCTCAGAAATATATGTGGTGTGGTAAACAGGTATTTTTTGGTAAATTGTGTTTGAGTGATTATTGAGTGATCATCATTTAGTAAGTCTTTAAGGATATAAAGACTGTTGTTACGCCATTGTAAAAGTATTGGGTTTCATATGCCTATTGGGAATTGTTTATTTCCTATCCAAGTTAGATATGGAGATATGTATGGTGATAGACCCTGTTTTTTCCTAGTTGAGTGCCATGCATTATATGTGTCTGCAAATAAAGGGTTATCACGTATGTGTGATGGGGTTTCGGTTGGTGACATGTGTAAGAGGTAATTGAGGAAATAATTTTTGCTTAAATATTGATCTAAGGACGGCGTTGTGTATTGGTCTTAATTGAGGAGCCAGTTTCCTGCATATCTTAGTAGTGCTGCTGTATTATATTCTTTAATGTTGGGGAGGTTAATTCCCCCTTGAGCTTTAGGTTGTTCTAGTTTGAATAAGCTGATGCTGGAGCGTTTTCTGTTCCAGATAAAGGTTCGGAATATATGATGAATTTGTGTGATATCTGTTGGTTTGACATAGTATGGTAGCATTTGTATTGGGTATAAAAGTTTAGGGAATATAATCATTTTGATTAGGTGTATTCTACCCATAAAGGTCAGGTTTATGTGTTTCCATTGTTGTGTTTCATCGACTGGTACCTTCTTATTTTTTACACAAAATTTCTCCTTTAAATAGACCGTGTCATTTCCCACAATTTAGACAGTGCAACATTAAAGATGTAACATTTGTTAAATAAAACAGTTTCAATAACTTACTGTTAAAATCCCAGACTTGAAACGAGGTTCTTCTCTCACTGGAGTCGATTTACTGATCCAATCCACAAACGTGTGTCTCCGAAGGACAAAATATCGCTTAGATCTGTCAGTGAAACAGAATTAATTGGACATTTAGCTTCTCCATTACAGTAATGACATGACTTGAGCAGCGACATTAGGGGCAACAAATAAACAAACAAATAAACAAACAAATAAATCTTACTGGATCCACAACTTTTGGTCAATAAAAGTGTAACATACGGGAGTCGATATCAATGGAGACTGAAAAAAAGGAGGGAAAGTTTATAGATTATTGTTCATAATAAAGGAATTGAAAAGGTGGTAAAGAAATAATCTATAAACTTTCGCCCCTTTATTCAGACTCCTTTGACATGTGATAAACCATTTTCTATGATATATTTATTGATTTACACACAGACATACACTAAATTAACTCTTCCCGTGAGATACTTCACAACGTGACATTCCACTGAGAAAAGTTCCCGCCCAAATTACATCCCTGTCAGATTTAGACCCGCCCATAACTATGTAATTCCTTACTAAACACTCCGATTGGCGGGGAGCTTTGCTTTTTACAGGCTATGATTGGTTATTATAATTTAATCGACCACGCCCAGAGCCTGTGATTCACGTTGTTCATTAGTAGGACCGCCCCGATTCCTGATTGGCATCTTGATTGTGTAGTTGGAATTCCTAGTTTTTGCTGTGGCTCTGTCCCGCCTCCAGTCTGCCATTGGATGTGTCCCGTTCCCAGGCGCCTCCTCGGTGTCTCACATGACTGGCAGTGTTTGTGCGGCCGGCTGTCCCGGGAGTTACTGGAGCCGCTCTGCTCGGAGGCCCGGGCCGGACTGGGATGTCCCGGGGTAGAAGCGCTTATGGATCCCCGGGAGGTGAAGGATCGGATCCTCGACAACATTTCTCTCTCCGTCAAAAAGGTACCGGATTGAGTGAGAGGCCGGGGGCGCAGTACTGGGGCATCTGCCGAGTGTGGGACACGAGCTCCTCCTCCTTCATCTCCTCAGTGATCGACACTCAGGGGTCGGGAAGTGGGTCTGGGACAAGCGCAGAACTAACAGCAGCCTCGTTACTGACACAGACACCTGATTGGTCCACTCCGTGTGTGGGACCCGCCCCGGGGAGGATCCTGGGGGGAAGAATAGGGAAAAGGGTTCGGGTTCAGAGGGGGAAGAGTTGGGGTTCATGGGGGGGAAGAATAGGGGGAAGAGTTGGGGTTCATGGGGGGGAAGAATAGGGGGAAGAGTTGGGGTTCATGGGGGGAAGAATAGGGGGAAGAGTTGGGGTTCATTGGGGGAAGAATAGGAGGAAGAGTTGGGGTTCATGGGGGGAAGAATTGGGGTTCATGGGGGGAAGAATAGGGGGGAAGAGTTGGGGTTCATGGAGGGAAGAATAGGGGGGAAGAGTTGGGGTTCATGGAGGGAAGAATAGGGGGAAGAGTTGGGGTTCAGAGGGGGAAGAGTTGGGGTTCAGAGGGGGAAGAGTTGGGGTTCAGAGGGGGAAGAGTTGGGGTTCATGGAGGGAAGAATAGGGGGGAAGAGTTCGGGTTCATGGATGGAAGAATAGGGGGGAAGAGTTGGGGTTCATGGAGGGAAGAATAGGGGGAAGAGTTGGGGTTCAGAGGGGGAAGAGTTGAGGTTCATGGGGGGGAAGAATAGGGGGAAGAGTTGGGGTTCAGAGGGGGAAAGAATATTTCTCACCCTGTGACTGAATCTGCCCCGACAGCATCTGATTGTGTCACACTGAGCTTGTTATTGTCTCCCAAGTCCCAGGAGGGGAATTATCTGCCCCCCCTGTGTCTCCTCCCAGTACCCCTTGATCTGCCCCCACTGATCCCCCCTCTCACTCTCTCTTTGGAAATCTTATTGTTATTCCCCCCTCCCTGGAAATGCTCCAGTGTAATCTTGTCATCTTCATTGTGTCAGGGGTCAGGCCTCTTGTAGTTCAGCGGCCTTCTGCTACATTGTTTCAGGAGTCACAAACAGAAGTGCTGAGAATGTAACCAGACAGATAAACACTGCTGAAAATAGCAACAATAGTGGCACCGAACTGTAAACCCAGTAAGAATGAGGAATGAATGGATATTGGGAAGTTGTATCAGGAGTCAGAAGCAGCAGTGCAGAGAAGAGAAAGGGACAGACACAATGACAGTTACACAGAACTATAAACCCAGTGAGAATGAGGAATGAATGGATATTGGGAAGTTGTATCAGGAGTCAGAAGCAGCAGTGCAGAGAAGAGAAAGGGACAGACACAATGACAGTTACACAGAACTATAAACCCAGTGAGAATGAGGAATGAATGGATATTGGGAAGTTGTATCAGGAGTCAGAAGCAGCAGTGCAGAGAAAGGGACAGACACAATGACAGTTACACAGAACTATAAACCCAGTGAGAATGAGGAATGAATGGATATTGGGAAGTTGTATCAGGAGTCAGAAGCAGCAGTGCAGAGAAGAGAAAGGGACAGACACAATGACAGTTACACAGAACTATAAACCCAGTGAGAATGAGGAATGAATGGATATTGGGAAGTTGTATCAGGAGTCAGAGGCAGCAGTGCAGAGAAGAGAAAGGGACAGACACAATGACAGTTACACAGAACTATAAACCCAGTGAGAATGAGGAATGAATGGATATTGGGAAGTTGTATCAGGAGTCAGAGGCAGCAGTGCAGAGAAGAGAAAGGGACAGACACAATGACAGTTACACAGAACTATAAACCCAGTGAGAATGAGGAATGAATGGATATTGGGAAGTTGTATCAGGAGTCAGAAGCAGCAGTGCAGAGAAGAGAAAGACACAATGACAGTTACACAGAACTATAAACCCAGTGAGAATGAGGAATGAATGGATATTGGGAAGTTGTATCAGGAGTCAGAAGCAGCAGTGCAGAGAAGAGAAAGACACAATGACGGTTACACAGAACTATAAACCCAGTGAGAATGAGGAATGAATGGATATTGGGAAGTTGTATCAGGAGTCAGAGGCAGCAGTGCCCAATCCCCACCCAATACCCCGAAAACCTTGACCCTTCATGACCCGCAAAGAACACTTTTGCATCTTGGTTATATCGATATTTGCTATTAAATATATTATTATTGGGGTCATGAAGCTCCGCCCTTGTACCCACCATGGAGACCCTGGACCACTTGTGCAAACTCAGTGAGGATCAAGAAGGGACCAGGGGAGAGGTGCAGTAACTGTATCAACCAATCAGATGTTGCCTTTTGTTGTCCTTTCACCACTAACCCAGTGTGAGCTAAGTGCTTGTGAGTTGCTATGGGTTACAAGACCAGGCAAAGTAAACCAAGTAAAGTTTTATTTCTTGTTTTCTGTTCTTTGTGTTGGTAGGGGGCACAGGAGATGCTTTTGGGTTGGCACTATGTCAGATATTACCCACCAGTGAGAGCCAGGAATAGCAATGTCATTGGTTGGTTAGTAAGCCCCGCCCCTGTAGCAGAAATAACTGCCTGGGATTGATTGGCTGATTGGTTATTAACTCTGCGTGCTCCTCAGGGCCCATCCCCTCTGCTGGTTCTCTGGGGCATGTGACATGAGTTATTGCCAAAACCAGCTGAACCCGTCTCATTCGCCAGCCCAAACCTGATCTTCATTACGGAGGGAACGGCCCAAATTCCTCCAGAATGAGCATTTGTATCCGGCGTTTCTTTCCCGATCTTCCACTTGGGTGGATGCCTTTAGGGGGCGCCGATTGGGGCAGTGGCCCTGGGACCACATGGTTGTTGAGGGGGGGGATGGTGGTGGATGGGGGAACAAGATACCAGGAAATGATTTCCAGTGTGGGGTCCCTAGTTTGACTGTCCCCCTAACACCCTAAGGTGGCTATACACTGGGCAACCCACCTGCTATCTGGCTAGTTGGCTCATGGGCTGAAATGATGACGGCTATTGTGTGTAACATATGTACCCCACATGTACCCCAATCACATCCAAGCACGGGCCCCATCCTTCTCCCTTGTATTTTGTATATATAGATGTTCTACTTGATGAGCCCCCCCCCCCGGGCAACGTGGGCTTCACCATTGTTACTGCTGCACTTTTCTGAGTGACTGCGAGACACTTCTTATATATATTATATATGTATTTATGTATTGGACATTTTGTTTATCACTGGCTGAGCTTTCAAAGTAGCAACTTCCTTTTAATATATAACTCGCCTTATAGAAACAGTAGTATTTCAGCAGTGACATCAAGTTTATTGGATTAACAGAAAATATACAATATGCATCATAATAAAATTAGACAGGTGCATAAATTTGGGCACCCCAACACAGATATTACATCAGTACTTAGTTACAAATGTAACAGTCTCTAGATGCCTCCTATAGCCTATAGTGTCTGGATTCTGGATTTTAACAAGGGCCCCAGTAGTCCCTGAACTAGCCACACAGCCCCTGAACTAGCCACACAGCCCCTGAACTAGCCACACAGCCCCTGAACTAGCCACACAGCCCCTGAACTAGCCACACAGCCCCTGAACTAGCCACACAGCCCCTGAACTAGCCACACAGCCCCTGAACTAGCCACACAGCCCCTGAACTAGCCACACAGCCCCACAGCATGATGGGACCTCCACCAAATGTGACAGTCGGTAGCAGGTGTTTTTCTTGGAATGCCGTGTTCTTCTTCCCCCATGCAAAGCGCTTTTTGTTATGACAAATAACTCCATTTTTATCTCATCAGTCCAAAGCACTTTGTCCCAAAATGAGTGTGTCTTGTGTAAATGATCTTTTCCATAGAACAAGCGAGTGTGTTTGTGTGAGTGCAGAAAGGGCTTCTCATCCCCCTGCCATACACATGTTCTTTGTGCAAATTGTGCTGAATTGTAGAACGATGTACAGATACACCTGCATCTGCAGCAAGATCTTCTTGCAGGTCTTTGGAGATGATCTTTGGCTTGTCTGTAACATTCTCACAATCCTCCGCATATGTCGCTCCTGTATATTTCTTGGCCTGTCAGACCTGGGTTTTACAGCAACTGTGCCTGTGGCCTTCCATTTCCTCATTACATCCCTTACAGTTGGAACTGACAGTTTAATAAACCTCTGAGATGCTTTTTGTAGCCTTCCCCTAAACCATGTTACTGAACAATATTTGTTTTCATATCTTTTGAGAGTTGCTTTGAGGATCCCATGCTGTCACTCTTCAGAGGAGAGTCAAACAGAAGCACAATTTGCAATTGGTCACCTTAAATACCTTTTCTAGTGACTGGACACATCTGCCTATGAAGTTCAAGGCTTAATGAGCTAATCCAACCAATTAGGTGTTGCCAGTAATCAGTATTGAGTAAAAACAGGCATTCAAATTAGCAAAATTACAAGGGTACCCACATTTTTGCACAGCCAGTTTTTCACATTTAATATAATTCCATACAACTGAATTCTGCTTCACTAAAAATCTTTGTTCAGAAAACAGCCCAGTACTCAGATGTTCCTGGGAAATTAAAGACATACCCCTGTTATCTTTTTTGTTGAAAGTGGAGTAAACTATCATGCAGGCTGAGAGGGGTTCCCAAACTTTTTCATATGACTGTATATATATTGGATCAGAACCATAATGTAGAGTTACTGGGTGGAGGAAGAATAAAATGAAGCAGTGAGTGTTTAACCCTCTGTGTGCCTCAAATCTGCAGCTCTGGTAGATTAAGTTGCTAAGGGCCAGCACCGTTTGTTTTGCACTTCCTGTTTGTTCAGTGCGGGTTTGGGAGTTGCACCTTCCTGCAGGGGACTGGGTCGGCATGCGGGGGGCTAAATGCATCACAGGGACACAATCGGGAAGCGGATCTGGTGTCTTGTGCTCACGAGTCGCACTGAAAACCCAAATCACTAGTTCATGTGTATTGGCTCATAAAGAGCAAAGAATTATAATTATAGAGCAGAGATTGTTGCAGAAATGGCCTCGGTCTTTACGTCTGATCTTCTGGATCATTTGCCTCTATCAGAATATTCAGTGTTTGGTGCTTATTACTGGGCCCGAGTGTGCCCAGACTCACCCGAGTGTAAGTGCCAGGGATACCCGGAGGTACCACGAATAAAAATCTGGGCCTGTCCCTATGGGGTTAAATGGGAGGTTCACCTTTACATTAACTTTTAGTATGTTATAGAATGGCCTTCAATTCCATTGGTCTTCATTATTTATTGTTTATAGTTTTTCAATTATTTGCCTTCTTCTTCTTCTGACTCTTTCCAGCTTTTAAATGGGGGTCACTGACCCCATTGTTATTGCTACTTTTTATTCCTCATCTTTCTATTCAGGCCTCTCCTATTCAAACTCCAGTCTTGTATTCAAATCAATGCATGGTTACTAGGGTAAGCTGGGCCCTAGTAACCACAGATAATAAAAAATGAAAACCAATTGCAAATTGTCTCAGAATATCCCTCTCTACATCAGACTAACCATTAATTTAAAGGTAAACAACCCATTTAAGCAGGTGAAACCTTCTCTGTGTGTTTATCTCAAGGGCCCGTGGCTGGAATGTGACTGCTGGGGGGCCCCTTTGTTCGCTTACTCAGTGAGTAACCCTGATACTCGGTGAGACGCATCTGCTCACGTGACAAGTCCTAGAAAGACGAGTGAGAGGCGAAGTTCCCCTTTTCTGACCAAACAGCAGTTTCGGTTGGTCCTTTATAAAGCAGTGTGTGATATGTCAGCATTATATCTAATATAAGCATTATGTTTAACTAATAATGTGCCATGGATCCTACTAGTCTGGCACCCATTGACATACCAGCCAACGATTGGGCAACGTAGCAGAGTGAAACCCCCAACGGCAGACCAATCCCCTGCTTGTATTTCATCACCCGCATCTATTGATACATTGACTGGATAACGGATATGATCTTGTGACCCCCATACTGACATTTGCCCCCTCTGTTTCCCTCCGGTGCAGTTACAGAGCTATTTTGCTGCGTGTGAAGATGAGACGCCGGCAATCCGTAACCACGACCGCGTCCTGCAGAGACTGTGCGAGCATCTGGATCATGCGCTTCTGTACGGGTGAGAGACCCAGGCCCTTCTTGGGGGACCCGTGGGGTATTATGGGCGATTAGTCCCTGGTTTCCTAGGTAACGGCCAGTGTGTGTCTCCCCCAGGCTGCAGGACATCGCGTCGGGATATTGGGTGCTGGTTGTGCATTTCACCCGCAGAGAAGCCGTGAAACAGATTGAGGATCAGCAGCATGTGGCCACCCTCCTGGGGCGCAGTGAGTAGCCGCATGGGGGATTCTAATAAACGGCACCCTAATAATGCACCAGGGGAAACAACATGGCAGCTCCCATCCATGTATATAGATTGTGTGGTGCAGCCTGGAAGGTCCACGGCTCTCTCTCTACACAGGAGCAGAGAATGGAGAACCTGATGACTGTAGTGTGGGTCCCATTGTACTGGTAATGGGGGTTTTATGGTAGTTGGCGGTATCCCTTTAAAGGGAAATGAAAATGAAAATGTAATATCAACTTCATCCCACTGAAATAAGAAACTTTCTAAATACAATCAATTAAATATTCTGTATTATTCTGAAATAATCAAGTTTATGTTCACTATTCCTCTCTCAGCATCTGTTTCTCTTCATTCTGTCTTCATGCAGCAGTTGGGTGTCAGATATTCACTGACAGTTACATCCAATATATCTTATAGGGGGGCTCCTTTCCTAGAAGATGTATTAGAGCTCACTCAGATAACTGATTCCAGTACAAACAAAATCTAACAAAATAACTGCCTTTTGCACAAATCCTGCATGTAGAGAGACATGATGTCTGGTGAGTTTAATAGAGTGAGCTCTAATAACATCTTCTAGGCAAAAGGAGCCCCCCTATAAGATATATTGGATGTAACTGTCAGTGAATATCTGACACCCAACTGCTGAATGAAGAGAGAATGAAGAGAAACAGATGCTGAGAGAGGAATAGTGAAGATAAACTTGATTATTTCAGAAACACTAAAGAATATTTAATTGATTGTATTTAGAAAGTTTCTTATTTCAGTCTGATGAAGCTTATATTAAATGTTCATTTTCGCCATAGTTCCCCTTTAAGAAGGCAGACGTGAGTATGTGTGTAGGTGATACTCTGTGTCACTCTGGCAGGTCGCGCGTGGCTCTACTTGGCCCTTAATGAGAACTCTCTGGAGAGTTACCTGCGGCTGTTCCAAGAGAACCAAAGTTTGCTGCAGAAATATTACTACAAGTGAGTAGTGGAGATGTTTCCCTCCTCTCAGCAGGGGTGGTGCCCCATTTCCTTTCAGATCACCCCCTTATTTGTCCCCCTGTTCCTAGGAACGCCTTAGTCTGCAGCCACGACCATCTGACGCTCTTCCTCACGCTCGTGTCGGGGCTGGAGTTCATTCGCTTTGAGCTGGAGATGGTGAGTAGGACCATGGGGGAATTTGTTTGTCTTTCTTGGAATCATCCTCAGTAAATAAGTGATTTAAGCAACGGGCGCTGCATAATCAGCTGGCAAATGCTCTCAGCCAACTCCCTGCAGCCTTCTGCTATTTCCCTTTAATGGGAGGGAGGTGCAATATCTGCAGAATTAACAGGGTGCTCTGTGCAAGCTGACTGTGCAGGGTGCTTGGTTGGGCTGCTGATAGGTCTGGGAAGGTCATGTGACGTGTGACTAAATGCCATAAGGTGGCCATACACAGGTTGACATTTGGATTATCCAATTAGTCGGACTGGACAGATGTGCGATTTTTTAATATTGAAGCGTAAAGTGTCATTTTTCACCTTCTAAAGCAGCTCTGGGAGGGGGGGTCGCCGACCCTGTAAACTGAAAAAAAGTAATTGAATAAAGTCTTTATTTCTGGGGAACGATCTGAAAACAACTGAACTGAAAAAGGAAGGTGAACTTCCCCTGACCACTTTTAGCCTTCATAGAAGGGGCACCCCACAAATAACTAAACAGAACCGCCCACTTTTTTCTCTGTTGTACCCTGGCATTGATCCAGATTTAGTTCCTGAACCCTGTTTCTTTCCCTCCCTAGAATGTTCCATATCTGGACCTGGCCCCTTACATGCCCGAGTATTACAAGCCCCAGCACCTTCTGGATTTCGAGGATCGGCTTCCACATTCCGTCCATGGGTCCGACAGCTTGTCCCTTAACTCTTTCAACTCCATCAATTCCGCCAACCTGGAGTGGGACGACAGCGCCATCGCGCCATCTAGTGAGGGTACAAATATGGGTCAGAAATGTCTAATTCTGCAGCAAAGATCCCAGGGCCATGCCCATTCCTGGCTCTGTATTTAGGTGGCACATATACGGAGCACCCTAAGATTCAGGTGTACTTTGCTTTTATGTCTCTCTACTGCCCCATGGGCCAAAAACTCAGAAACTCCATGTGCCCCTTTATATCTCCCCAAAGCCTCTACCGCTCCCCTCAATCACCAATACTATATAACGGCCCCCCAAATTGTTCCAACTGTCAGACTCAATAAACAATTGGTCCTGCAGTTACTGTATTGGGCATCGCTCCCCCAGCCTGTCTCTAACCCGCTCTTTTATCCCTGGTCTCTAGATTATGATTTTGGAGACGTTTTCCCTGCAGTGCCGTCCGTGCCCAGTGCAGACTGGGAAGGTGGGAATCATCCGTCCTTTTCTCTCTAACTGCCTGTTTGTGCCCCCCACCTCTGCCTTCTGCTCCATAACACTTCCCTGTATCTACTCTATCAGATGCTTTAAAGGAGAAGGAAAGCTACCGAAGCAGATTATTGCCAATAGATTAGGCACAATAGTGCAAGCTATAACACTATATTTATTCTGCAGAATGCTTTACCATATCTGAGTAAACCGCTCTACAAGCTCTCTCTGTTTGTTTAGGATAGCAGCTGCAGTATTAGCTTGGTGCGACATCACTTCCTGCCTGAGTCTCTCCCTGCTCACTCATAGCTCTGGGCTCAGATTACAGCAGAAAAGGGAGAGAGGAGCAAACTGAGCATGCTCAAGCCCTAGCCCTGGAGGTTTAGGCTGAAAACAGTTAGTCTGATACAGAAGCCCATGAGTACACAATAGAAGGAAAGAAATGTGCTGTTTGACAGAGGACTCAGAGCAGCATTACTTTGAGGGGTTACTGGTGTATTTATATAGACCTTTCTGATAAAGCTTATTTACTTTCAGTCGTTCCTGGGCATATCTCCTGTGCCCATCTTCAGCCCGTCCCATGTCTTTATTGCTCCCCCACATCTCTCCTCTGTCTCCCCTTCTGTATTACTTTGCCCATATAAGTACCTGCTCTTCATTATCTCTTCTGCCTCTTCTTCCCGCTGAATTCACCCATCTTTTCCCTCCTCCTGTATGAGGGGCCCTTCTGTCCTTCTGCCCCAGAGGGGCCTAAATAAACCTTATTAAAGTGAACCTGTCGCCCTATAACCGACGTGCTTGTTTTAGAGAGTAGTTGTATAAACACCCAGTCCTAGGGATCCCACCACTGCAGCAAATTCTTCTTATCTCTGCCGTGTGAGCTGCCATGTTGCTGTCTGTGGGCGTGGCTATGATTGAAGGTTCGTAATTAGGGAGAGTTATTTGCTTATTTCATGATTTCTATTGCCTGCCAGGCTCCGTGTCACTTGCCCTTCCTTACAGGCTGCTGGGCAATAACCTGTAGGGCTACCTCTTGTCAATATTGGCCACTAGGGGTGTAATCTAATAATCGAGATGAGAATGATGTAATTCTAGTTCTGCCATTGATTTCCTATTCCCCAGTGAGACAATCGGAGGCCACAGATTCACTTTAAATAAAGTTTAGACTCCTCCCTAAATGTACATCTGTCTAAACAAACCCCTTAAACGTACGTCTGTCTGTTCCCTCCATTCTGTTACTATACCTCGCCCTCTGCTGTAGGATCTGCTGATACAAACAGGCCGGGGGGGGCCCTTTCTGGTGGTTGGTCGGTGGTTCGGCCCCTGGGGCCTGAGAGGGTCCGAAATATTTTTTATAACCAACTAACCCAGGGGTGCAGGGCATGGAGGGGCTACTAATGTTCTACTACCAACTAATGATCAACTAATTGGGTTGCAGTGAATGCGCCTCACTTGCTGCATGAGACTGATGTGTGATTGGCTGTGTGTGCGTCTGTGCTGTCCGGTGCCCAGGCTGGGCAGGTATCGGATCTACCATTGTGTACGATTAGTCCCAAATCAAGATACACTAGTGCAGAAGATTGTGGGGGGGGTTAGTAAAGGAATATTTTAGCTCATCACTTATTTCATAGGTCTGTGAAATGAGGTCACATTTCCATTGTAATTATTACCTTGCTGGCCACGCCCCAGCAAACACACATACCACACCCCATTTATTGCTAAGCCACACCCCCTTCTGGTTTGTTGTAATGGGAGGAGGGTAATACTCTGCCGGAAACAGGGGGAGAAATAAAGCGAATGGAACCAAAGTCTACTTTCCCATTAGGCCAATGGATTAGCGCAGGGGTTGCCCAAAAGTTAAATCGGGATGTACCATTAGACCTTTAGCTGGTGATCAGTCGATCTCAAGGCACTAACTAAATTACTCTCCTGTTTTCTGCTTTTTATTCAGATATTTATTACATTAAGTTTACATAAGAAATACATGTTTAAATATAACAATATACATTTTCCCATAAATCAGTATTTAAGTCATATTTTCCATGGAACAGAAAGCTAACAATGCTTTTATAGATGTAGATCATAATGGGACAACATCACTAGATGTAGACCTCACATTAGTAAAGTACGGGCCCTCCTGGATTAGCACAATAGAAAAGGGAAGATGTAGTGTCCCTTTAAGACTTAAAGGAAAGCAGGAAGGGCCAGGGATCTCTGATCTGCACAATGGTTTCCAGGGGCCGCATAGATCCGCCCCTTCCACACCCACCTGACTCTCTTACCCTCTCCTGTAACAGATGGAGAAGTGCATGATGGGACGAGCTTTCCACGGCCGGCCGCCCTTTTGCACAATGGCTACAAACCCCATGGGAAGAGCCCGATACAGCGGCACAACCCCTTCACCCAGGACCTGTCCTCTTCCGACGTCCCCTCGGGGCCCGGCACAGGAGCTGACACTCCGGACACAAGTGAACCCAACACTCAGGACTCGGAGCTGGACGTGACTTCCTTGGACACAACGTTGTCCTATAACCAGGCGCCCGTCACCTCGGACAGCACCGATATCAGCACCCAGGATATAGCGGATGGACTGTCCACTTCAGAATCAACTCCAGTGCACAGCGCCAGCCACAGGAATGGCTCCGCCTCCAGTTACACCCAGTACCCCGAGAACAGCTCCGAGCTGGAGGTCATCAGGTCAGTGCCAAGGCTAGAATGACATACTTGTTAATGGGTCCCGTCTGTATATGATATATGCCCCACATATATAGTTTTGGGTGCAGGTGATAGAGACTTTCTATACAGTGTTTCTATTGAATCCACTGATGGACCCTCTCCTTTCTCATAGGCTGGTAAAGAAGAAGCGAACTGGAAAGCGCCGTAGGGGTCGTTCAGAAGATGGAACCCAGCACCCCGGTACCTTAGAACCCGATGACCCAGTCCCCGAGCAAGAGAAGGTTTCAGCCTCTTGTCATGGGGCAACTGAAGAGAAGCCAAGTGACCTTCCCGAGACAGGTATCCGACTCCCCAAGATGCAGGACACCTCCATGGAGCAGGTTGGGCAGCCGCTGAGTGAGCTCATAGACCAGTTGAACGACCAGCTGGACCCCCAAGCCTGGAATGTTCATCCTGAGCCCACGGACCAGTCCTTTCGGACCTGCTCTCTGGGGGGGACCCCCGGTGACCCTCAGGGCCAAAACGTTAGCCAAGGGATTCAAGATCCCATGGACTTCTACTACTTTACCCCAGAGAGTCCAAACGCTACTGCAACAGGTGGTGGCCACAATGACTCTCCAGGCCAGGGCCAATCAGCACATGTTCCTAGTGGCTCTGAGGATGTTGGACAAACACAAGGAGGCGGAGAGGCAGAGACTAAAGGACCCCTAGAGACCCACATAGAGGAAACTTTATTAACAGCCCCCAACAGGGGCAAGAAGAGCCCAGCACTAAGTATTGCTGAAGACTCTGGAGTAGATGAGGGACAAGGAAGTCCATCAGACTCACCCCATCCCTGCGAGTTCAGGTAAGTGGCAGGGAGTAAAGGCAGGAATGGGATTATGTACTATGGGCGGCTTCAAGCCCAGAGCATAAGATTCTGCCAAACCCAAAACTCATTTTTCTGTCCCATCACCAATGGTACCAGTGCCCCTTTATATAGGTCATCTGTTGTGGATCTTGTGTAGCTTTACTGGCTCTAACAGTCCTACCCCCTACTTGGGCACTAAAGCATCCCAGGATTCTGATCACCATGTTGGCATCTACTAAAGCAGCTTGGGTTCAATTCCCCCGGGAATGGTTTTATCAGGCACTGGGCTTGGTCCATACCAAAGAGAGAACTGGGCAGTTTCCCATCACTTGGCCTTTTTGGCATTACATTGGTCCATAGGAGTCAAGACAATGGGAAAACATTAGCCCTTTTAGCTGAGATACACCCTCTGCCTGTCCATGGGAAAGAGAACAGCCCAGGAGCAGGAAGTACAGAGAATCAGAGCTCTGTACCTGGGTAAGTACTGGGGGAGATTGGATTCACTTACCCAGGGGGAGGTTCCTCTCTGACCATGGGAAAGAGAACAGCCCAGGAGCAGGAAGTACAGAGAATCAGAGCTCTGTACCTGGGTAAGTACTGGGGGAGATTGGATTCACTTTACCCAGGGGAGGTTCCTGTCTGACCATGGGAAAGAGAACAGCCCAGGAGCAGGAAGTACAGAGAATCAGAGCTCTGTACCTGGGTAAGTACTGGGGGAGATTGGATTCACTTACCAGGGGGAGGTTCCTGTCTGACCATGGGAAAGAGAACAGCCCAGGAGCAGGAAGTACAGAGAAATCAGAGCTCTGTACCTGGGTAAGTACTGGGGGAGATTGGATTCACTTACCCAGGGGGAGGTTCCTGTCTGACCATGGGAAAGAGAACAGCCCAGGAGCAGGAAGTACAGAGAATCAGAGCTCTGTACCTGGGTAAGTACTGGGGGAGATTGGATTCACTTACCCAGGGGGAGGTTCCCTGTCTGACCATGGGAAAGAGAACAGCCCAGGAGCAGGAAGTACAGAGAATCAGAGCTCTGTACCTGGGTAAGTACTGGGGGAGATTGGATTCACTTACCCAGGGGGAGGTTCCTGTCTGACCATGGGAAAGAGAACAGCCCAGGAGCAGGAAGTACAGAGAATCAGAGCTCTGTACCTGGGTAAGTACTGGGGGAGATTCACTTACCCAGGGGGAGGTTCCTGTCTGACCATGGGAAAGAGAACAGCCCAGGAGCAGGAAGTACAGAGAATCAGAGCTCTGTACCTGGGTAAGTACTGGGGAGATTCACTTACCCAGGGGGAGGTTCCTGTCTGACCATGGGAAAGAGAACAGCCCAGGAGCAGGAAGTACAGAGAATCAGAGCTCTGTACCTGGGTAAGTACTGGGGGGGAGATTGGATTCACTTACCCAGGGGGAGGTTCCTGTCTGACCATGGGAAAGAGAACAGCCCAGGAATAAGACTGCTATACCTGGGTTATTCTATGGGTTACTGGAGTTTTTTGCTGCTAATACAAATGGGTTTAGGGCCCCTCTTACTCATTCTCATTTTACATGTTTTCCCCTTGCAGGGTGGATAATAACCTGCTGCTTCTATTAATGATTCACGTGTATAGAGAGAATGAGGAGCAGCTATTTAAGGTGAGCGCTGAGCTGGGGCCCATGGGACGGGTGCGTCTGATTCCGTTTACTGAAAGACCCGTTTTTGTCTCATTTCCCAGATGTTCCGGATGAGCACGGGGCACATGGAGGGAGATGTGCAACTACTGTATTTGCTACTGACCGACTGTTACATTTACTTACTGAGAAAAGGTGGCGTTTATCTTCTTGTCTCCCCCCCCCCTCCCACAGTGATTCTGCCTCTTCAATAGCTGATGGTTTGGGCTAATTATGGTTTTGTCCTGCAGGTTCTGCCGATAAGCCGTACACGGTGGAAGAGGCTGTTTCCTATAATGAATTGGACTACATCTCGGTGAGTGAGCGGCCATCCTGGTGTCTTGGAATTTGTTACTTTGGGACTTGGTTCGGCATTCCAGGACCAGTAGAACCAATTTAACAGACCAAATCAGAGCCTTCGCTTGCCTGTTTGCTGCAGTTGGTAGAACTTACCAGCAGAGGGAGCTCAGTCAGTCAGAGGCATCTTAGACCATAAAAGTCAATAGCTGTCACCCCAACTCTGCCTGTTATCTAATCAGCACCTCTGTATTAATCGGGGGGCAGGTTCTACTCTGTAACCACTTGGATTTTAATTCCCCACATCTCTGTTGGTTCTTTACTGCCCCTTATATTTCTGTTGTAGGTTGGAATAGATCAGCAGACTGTTACCTTCGTTTGCACAAACAGGCGGCGGCAGTTCATGGTGGACACTGCAGACGTGACTCTAACCGAGTAAGTTGGGACCACCCGATGGCTCTTGCCCCCCTCACATCTTCCCTGACTTCCATTATTTTCTGCTCAGGGTCTTCCTAGCTGCGCTCCACTCGGCCATGATTAACGGGTGCCGAGAACCCCCCTATCCGGTCGTGTTGACTGATGCCACAATGGAGAAACTGGCGCTGGCTAAGTTTGTATCCCAGGAGTCCAAGAGAGGGGCAAGTATATAAGGGCAACAGTGAGACTAACGATCAGACCATTACTTAAGGCCACGGGGCTCAGGTTGATTTTTATTGGTTCTGCCACAGGCATTGGAGGTGGTGACTCTGTACTATGGGTTGGTGCATTGGGAAGACCCCCTGGATGATGCAGCCGGACCTCCGAGCTCACATTACACATGCAGAGATCAGACTGTGTCTAAGGAAGGGGTCCTGCACTATAAGGCCAACGCCTCGTACCTGGGCCGGGAGACTTGGAAGAGCTGCTACGTGGTGTTAAGGTAAAGACTCTCCCCACTGTCTGGAGCCTGTTCTCTTGTGCCCAGCGAGTGATTCCATTATCTCTGTCCCACAGTAACGGCATCTTATACCAGTACCCAGACAGGACCGACGTCATTCCCATGCTCTCCATCAACATGGGGTAAGGAATCTGTAAGCTTAATGACTGGTCTCTAATGATAGGAGATATGAACTAAGCCTGCCGTCAGTTCCCATACTTGCCCAAGTGCCCTCATTACTGGGATCTAGGGCAGTTATGGTATGTGCTTATGGGAAGGTCAGACTTACTGGCTCTCGCTCTCGTGCCACAGGGGGGAGCAGTGTGGGGGCTGCAGGAGATCAAACCCCACCGATCGGCCACACTCTTTCCAGGTCATCCTCACAGACCGGCCATCCCTGGAGCTGAGTGCAGACAAGGAGGAGGATATGGCTGACTGGATGCTGCACCTCTGCCAGGCGGTGTCCAAAGGGGTAAGTACCCCCCCCCACTGTTGCTTTTTGGTCCATATCTATAATGTTTCCCCTCCCACGCTCCTCACTGCTGCTTCCTATCTGTGCACAATGCCTGCTACCTGGGCTGTTCTTTCTGCCCTCTCTCTGGGCCCTTTTAATAGTTTCTCTCCTGCCCTCTCTCTGAGCCCCTCTAATAGATTCTCTCCTGCCCTCTCTCCGAGCCCCTCTAATAGATTCTCTCCTGCCCTCTCTCCAGACCCCTCTAATAGATTCTCTCCTGCCCTCTCTCCAGACCCCTCTAATAGATTCTCTCCTGCCCTCTCTCTGGGCTCCTCTAATAGATTCTCTCCTGCCCTCTCTCTGGGCTCCTCTAATAGATTCTCTCCTGCCCTCTCTCCGAGCCCCTCTAATAGATTCTCTCCTGCCCTCTCTCCAGACCCCTCTAATAGATTCTCTCCGGCCCTCTCTCTGAGCCCCTCTAATAGATTCTCTCCTGCCCTCTCTCTGGGCCCCTCTAATAGATTCTCTCCTGCCCTCTCTCTGGGCCCCTCTAATAGATTCTCTCCGGCCCTCTCTCTGAGCCCCTCTAATAGATTCTCTCCGGCCCTCTCTCTGGGCCCCTCTAATAGATTCTCTCCTGCCCTGGCTCTGGGACATTCCCTCAGTCTGACCAATGAGAGCCCACACATGTACAGCCCACAGCCAATCACCACAACTTGACGTATCTTTTCCACTTACTACTCAATCAGGTTATTCCTCAGGGGGGTGTCCCCTCTCAGTGCCTGCCCTGTTGCCTGGTTCTGACCCAGGATAAAGTCATCATGTGCCACCAGGACTGTCAGACCAGCTTTTTCCGTGCCCTGGGGGTGGCGGAGCTGCTGGACGTGTGTGCCCTGAGCACAGAACATGAGAAGGAATATTGTGTCCTGGTGAGTCACACGTGTTGGTTCTGATCCGATTCCCTGTGGCTTTTGTTCTCCCCTCACTTTCCCCTCTGTCTCTAGGAGTTCACTCAGGATCGCAGCCGCTTCTTGCCCCCCTGGGTGCTGTACTTTAGCTGCCGGCAGGAGCTGGAGAGGTTTGGGTCGGTGCTGAGAGGGGCCTGGAAGTCTATGTACCAGGTGAGTGAGCACTTATATGTTATAATATGGGGGTGTCTGTGACAAGGGGGGCTTATACGTGTGCTGTTGGTTTCAGGTGGAGCTCCCCCACAAGCCTATGCAGGACAACACCCTAAAAAAGTGTGAGGACGCCCGCTCCCTTCTCCACAGTGCTTGGCAACGCAGTGACAGTCTATGCCGGGGGCGATCAGCTCGTGACCCCTGGTGCTGACCCCCCACCCGGGATGGAAATGTAAAACTCAAGCACAAGCCCCCAGTGAAACTACGGCCCCTAGACTCACGCGGGGGAATATTTCTACTCTGTTCATGTTGCTGATCTCTGCACTGACTGCGGGGGGCACAATAGAGCCCCTTAATTACAGACTCCTCCCCCTGACTTGTCATCTCGACACTGGACCTGGGGGGGGGCACTGGAGCACAGAGCTTACAGACGTTCCAGTAGGAGTGGGAGAGAATGCTTTGAGTTTAGTTGTGTGTGTGTGTATATATATATATATATATATATATATATATATATATATATATATATAATAATTTCTTGGAGTGCCCGCACCTCTGACAGTAATTGATTGGAGGTGCTTGATCAATAATTGTAGTATAAATGATGAAGGATCCGCACTCTCATTTTCAAAGTATAACAACTTTTATTTTATCACATTACAATCCTTGGATTGTAATGTGATAAATAAAAGTTGTTATACTTTGAAAATGAGAGTGCGGATCCTTCATCATTTATATATATATATATATATATAAGCTGTATATGTCTATGCTGTGTATATACACTCACTGCTGCTTCTAATAACCTGGAGCTTTACGGTACAGTTGTGGGGTTGAGGTAACTGGGGGTGATGATTGAACAGCTTGGGGGGTGAGCGGTTGGTTTAGCCCAGCGCATGAGATTAATGCATTGGCCTGGACTAATATCCTCTCACTCCTGGGGGTATAAATGCTGCTTGTCCTTTAAGCTTTGCTGTATGGAAAGGAAATGAGTGACTCTCTGTATCCTGCATTTTTGCCCCTTCCAACCTCCCCTATTTTGCTAATGGACTATCCTCCTTCTTGCACTAATATAGACTGAGAGGGAGGGGGTTGGTTATACGGGTGCATCAGTTAATATGGGCCACATTTCCATGCTGTACCCTTTCCATGCTGTTGGGGGCACCACTAAACTGCAGATCCCTTGCTAGATGTGGTACATAGTTCCTGGGGGGGATGGAAAAGTTTCTACTGTGAGTAGTGGGGACAGGGATCACTAATCCGCCGCAGCCCTGGGACAATCCCAAAATTAGTGTTAAGAGTTCAGGGCTCTCAGCAAATCCCAAGCCCACGAGTCCTTATTCTGCTCCCTGTCATGTGATCTTGCTCTGCCCATCAGAGACCGTAGCCCCACCCCTTCTAGGCAAAACCATTTCAGCTTTGCACTGGTATTATACACTCATTCATCCGACATTTCTGGGGTCTCCCTGGGAAAAGCAGCTTCCATTGTTTTATCTTTTTAGTGGCAATAATGCATTTGTGGCAGCAGGGGGCGCTCTTATGCAATGTACCAGCCCAGTGTTATTTCTTATGCAGGAGAGCTGACATTATCCTATTGGCTGCCCAGATGCCTCAGGAATAACTGCATTTGGGGTTGCATATCTTCAGTGCCTTGAAGGGGTGCCCTATAATATATACATCCTATGTGGCCTTGTTTAATATTGGAGGGGGTTTACTGGCTTTGTTTTTTTTAATTATTTGCATTTCTGTTATTTCTCTGAAATTGAAAATGCCATTTGGTTGCTATGGTAAGACACCCTGGCAACCAGAAGACGAGTGTGTTTTCTTAGACTACTGCAGTGTAAATAATGGGAGATGTAAAAGGGAATTTCATTACAATGGGAAATCGCTGTATTTGGGGGGGCAGCTGCCTAATAACTGTCACTTGTCCAGGGCTGGGGATCTGGCGCTTCCCCCGCACATGAACTGATATTATACAGGTATCAAGGGTATGTCATGAGCCAAATTTAATGGAACTCCCCCAAACTCTGTTCCTGTGCATGACTTTTTGTCGTTGCCTCCAAACCCTTTACCCCACTAGCTCCCCAATGAATGTAAATTATAGGATATTTGCACAAAGCTGGGCATGTTCATCAATATAAATAAATTAACCTGAGAATGTTTTTGGAAGCTGCTGAGGCTGTGGGGGTTCTTTTGGGGTCTTGTCTGGAACATTTGACTTGGTGCTAATGAAGTCTCTATACTGTAACCCTGTCCTGGTCCCCTCAGTGGCAAGAGCAATGTTTCATTATTACAGGTACAGACTCTGATTCTCTGTACTTCCTGCTCCTGGGCTGTTCTCTTTCCCATGGTCAGACAGGAACCTCCCCCTGGGTAAGTGAATCCAATCTCCGCCAGTACTTACCCAGGTACAGAGCTCTGATTCTCTGTACTTCCTGCTCCTGGGCTGTTCTCTTTCCCATGGTCAGACAGGAATCTCCCCCTGGGTAAGTGAATCCAATCTCCCCAGTACTTACCCAGGTACAGAGCTCTGATTCTCTGTACTTCCTGCTACTGGGCTGTTCTCTTTCCCATGGTCAGACAGGAACCTCCCCCTGGGTAAGTGAATCCAATCTCCCCCAGTACTTACCCAGGTACCGAGTTCTGATTCTCTGTACTTCCTGCTCCTGGGCTGTTCTCTTTCCCATGGTCAGACAGGAACCTCCCCCTGGGTAAGTGAATCCAATCTCCCCCAGTACTTACCCAGGTACAGAGCTCTGATTCTCTGTACTTCCTGCTCCTGGGCTGTTCTCTTTCCCATGGTCAGACAGGAACCTCCCCCTGGGTAAGGTTAATCCCCCATCATGTGATATAAAAATGATTAAGTGATCAATACATTTGGCTCGTAGCCCCACTAAACCATCTTCGTTTCTTGTCACGTGAGCTCACCCCAAAATCAGCAGGGTCTCTGGCCTTTACCTGCTGAAGCTCCAGGGTTGGGGTAGTTGTAGCTGTGTGTGAGGGTCAAGTCCATGGCTTGTTGTTGCCTCAGAAGCTGCAGATAAATAAGACAATGTGTTTCTCTCCTCTCTGTGACTCTCTGTCTCTTCACTCGCTGATTAACCTCAGGCAGGAGAAGGGGGGGAGTAAAGGAGCATCAGAGACCCTGGATTTGGACAGACCCCACAGAATCCTCAGGGTAAAGTTCTGTTCTTTTTCATTGACAAGTTTCTTGCGACAAGAAAAGGAGGGGGGGGGTCCCCTGCAAATCAACGGCCACTAAATGTTCATTTTAAGAGAATGTGCTGGAATCAATACAAATGCTTCTTGATGAAGATAAATGTAGATTTGGTCATTAATAGATTATCTGCTAATGAGACGAGATGTACTAATTGATTTGTAGCCGGGGGAAAGTCTGTGTCACTAAACCCTAATGAGCTGAGAATTAGAGATATATATAACTATACATAGATAAAGCAACAAGAACCGCACTCACAGGACTTTTGAAGGTGCAAAATCCAAAAAAATATTTATTTCAACGTTTCGGCTATTCACTTAAGTGAAGGTGGTCAGTAGCCATATCACTTCCTGATGACGGCTTAAGTGAATAGCCGAAACGTTGAAATAAATATTTTTTTGGATTTTGCACCTTCAAAAGTCCTGTGAGTGCGGTTCTTGTTGCTTTATCTATGATTGATTATAACCAGCACCTAGGCAGTAACAATTGTTATGTGTGCACCAGAATTTGGTCTTTTCCTTATAACTATATATATATATAGTGAATAAAGTACCCCCTCTTGTAAAATATAAGGATATTATAAGTTACTGAGGAGTTTCATGACCATATAAAAACTCTGAGGTAACTTCTAATATCCTCATATTTTGCAACTGGGGGTACTTTATTTATTATAATACACACGTTTCAGTGAGTCATGTGACAGAAATGACATCACTACTCACTGTTTATAGCTGATGACATCAGAACTCACCGTTTATAAGGATATAATTTACAGGATATTCATGGCTTTTGTGTATTATATAAATATATAAGTATAACTACATATAACTATAACTACATATAACTATACATATATATATATAACTATAACTACATATAACTATACATATATATATATATAACTATAACTACATATAACTATACATATATACATATAACTATAACTACATATAACTATACATATAACTATAACTATAGATGAGAATGTGGTGCCTGATGAGTCAAGTGGACTTTGCTTCAATAGGAAATGAGTTAAATTGTTGATCTTGACCAGAGACCAGAGACATAGAGATCAGCAAACGAGTGGATCTCCCTGATGTCCCGACATTGAGATATTGGACTGATCCCGTCACTGGCCCCAGGGCCCAACAATCAGATCCTAATGTGTCTGATACAGACGGTCAGATCGGGGGACCAAATACACCCCCCCCTGATAACCTGATGGAGAGGGGCAGATATTGATTGGGGACTCCGGTCAGGTGGTCACACACAGGCCAATCAGCTGCCAACTCGCTCTTTCTGCAGCTTGTAATGACCTGTGTATGGGGCTCTTACACACGGGCGGTTTTTTCCGGCGCTCCCCTGTGTTACGCTTTCTTCTGTACGGCCACAGGGACGCACTCAATTATTGTGAAGGGGCTTTACTCACACAGACGCACGTATGCGCCGAACGTAGGTGGAATAACCTGCTGCGTCCCCCCTGCATTTGCCGCTTACGTGCGTCTGTGTGAGTACAGCCCCTTCATAATAACTGAGTGCGTCCCAGCGAAAGCTGGAAAAACCGCCCGTGTGTAAGATCCCAAAAGCATATGGCTACTGACCACCTTCCTGCAGTCCCTTCACCACATTATACCTACTAATATACTAATACTGATACTGATACTGATACTAATACTAATACTGATACTAACACTAATACTGATACTAATACTGATACTAACACTGATACTAACACTAATACTGATACTTATACTGATACTAATACTGATACTAACACTAATACTGATACTAACACTAATACTGATACTAATACTGATACTAATACTTATACTAATACTGATACTAATACTAATACTGATACTGATACTAATACTGATACTGATACTAATACTGATACTAACACTAATACTGATACTAATACTTATACTAATACTGATACTAACACTAATACTGATACTAATACTGATACTAATACTGATACTAACACTAATACTGATACTAATACTGATATTAACACTAATACTGATACTAATACTGATACTAACACTGATACTGATACTAATACTGATACTAACACTAATACTGATACTAATACTGATACTAATACTGATATTAACACTAATACTGATACTAATACTGATACTAACACTGATACTAACACTAATACTAACACTAATACTGATACTAATACTGATACTAATACTGATACTAATACTAATACTGATACTAATACTGATACTAACACTAATACTGATACTAATACTGATACTAACACTAATACTGATACTAATACTGATACTAATACTGATATTAACACTAATACTGATACTAATACTGATACTAACACTGATACTAATACTGATACTAATACTGATACTAATACTGATACTAATACTGATACTAACACTAATACTGATACTAATACTGATACTAACACTAATACTGATACTAATACTGATACTAATACTGATACTAATACTGATACTAACACTAATACTGATACTAACACTAATACTAACACTAATACTGATACTAATACTGGTCACATTTCTGCAGATCACGTCATTGCAGCAGTTTAGCATAAGGTCACTTTTCTGCAATCTTCTCCATGTTATAACAAGTCAGTGTATTATTGTATAGTCTTTAATTCAATACAACATCTCTCATATTAGTTATTCAGTTATTAGTTATTCTTGTCTGATGGTGGGAGTTGAAGTTCTCACTGTAGATCTTCTTACAACTATTATTCTCTAGAACTCTTCCATACAATTCACAAATACCTTATTATAGCAATATGCCCCAGACATTAATAATGTGTATATACCACTGGTGTAACTATAGAGGGAGCAGACCCCATGCTTGGTTCTTCTTTAAAGGGATACTGTCATGGGAAAAAAATGTTTTCCCAAAACACATCAGTCACATGACTTGGGGCAGCTGGGAAATTGACAATATGTCTAGCCCCATGTCAGGTTTCAAAATTGAATATAAAAAAATCAGTTTGCTCTTTTGAGAAATGGATTTCAGTGCAGAATTCTGCTGGAGCAGCACTATAAACTGAAAAAAAAATGTTTTCCGATGACAGGATCCCTTTAAATTGACCCCTGGGTGGGGGATGGGGTTGTCTGTAGGAGTCCCTATATGCGCCTGTCCCTCTGAATATTTCTCTGGTGTGGGTCTGGTTCCACTTGGAATATAAAATGACTTGTTTTTATTAAATTCGAACAAGTTTAGAGATTCCCAAGGATTTCACCCAAAATATTTGTCACAAGCGCCTGATAAACGGGTCCCACTGGGGGCTACAGGCGTCAGTCGCTCGGGGTAGAAATCAATTAATTCAACGAATCACAAATCAGTTTTGTACAATTTCACTAATAATGTTTGTGACCAAATCCCCACGATTCCCGGGAGTCTGTGACACAAACGAGGTGATTGGGAAATGAAAGAATAATCACAAATGAACCGAAATGTGGAGTCGCCGACGCTGAGATTAAAGGGAAAATAATATTTGTCTCTAGAGATTTCCATTTGTTCCAGGAGAGGATCAGAATGTAACTGGGCATCACCTCAGTGTTCCAACTCTCACTCAATGTCACCAAATCCATATTTATTTCTACTGATATATTTATATTCCTGGAATTCAATAAATTACATTCAGAAACCACAGCCCAACACAACAAGAATGTACTTGAGCGCAGTTTCATGATCCACCACTAGATGGCAATTCATTTCAGCGCTGACCTGGGGGAGTTTTATCGTACTTTATAGTGATGAATTGTCAACAAATGAAATCAATTCAAACATATTTAGTATTTTCTGGTGTTTAAAATATTTTATTGGGTTTCCACATAAACAAGTGAATTCAATATGACAACAAATACCATGCAGCCTCAGAAGGCATATTTAGGATTTTGAGTGGAATCAAACCCCAAAATTTGACCTGAATCCCTTTGGATCATTTAAAAGTCACCATGGGGTACCCCAGGCATAAAAAGGACTCACCCCAAATCTCCCCCTAACTGGCCTTCAGACTGGGCCCCCTTAGCTCATAACAAGGTTACAGATATATAGAAACATTGGGGTAACAGTCACCCTGCTATAGTTCCAGGGGTACCCAGGGTACAAATAATCACTCACCCCAAATCTCCCCCTAACTGACCTTCAGACTGGGCCCCCTTAGCTCATAACAAGGTTACAGATATATAGAAACATTGGGGTGTCACCCTGCTATAGTTCCAGGGGTACCCAGGGTACAAATAAGTACTCACCCCAAATCTCCCCCTAACTGACCTTCAGACTGGGCCCCCTTAGCTCATAACAAGGTTACAGATATATAGAAACATTGGGGTGTCACCCTGCTATAGTTCCAGGGGTACCCAGGGTACAAATAAGCACTCACCCCAAATCTCCCCCTAACTGACCTTCAGACTGGGCCCCCTTAGCTTCATAACAGGGTTACAGATATATAGAAACATTGGGGTGTCACCCTGCTATAGTTCCAGGGGTACCCAGGACACAAATAAACACTCACCCCAAATCTCCCCCTAACTGACCTTCAGACTGGGCCCCCTTAGCTCATAACAAGGTTACAGATATATAGAAACATTGGGGTGTCACCCTGCTATAGTTCCAGGGGTACCCAGGGTACAAATAAACACTCACCCCAAATCTCCCCCTAACTGACCTTCAGACTGGGCCCCCTTAGCTCATAACAAGGTTACAGATATATAGAAACATTGGGGTAACAGTCACCCTGCTATAGTTCCAGGGGTACCCAGGGTACAAATAATCACTCACCCCAAATCTCCCCCTAACTGATCTTCAGACTGGGCCCCCTTAGCTCATAACAAGGTTACAGATATATAGAAACATTGGGGTGTCACCCTGCTATAGTTCCAGGGGTACCCAGGGTACAAATAATCCCTTGTGCCCCAACCTGGGGAGGAGTAACTGAGTGACTAAAGAGTTAAACCAGAGTCTTTTCAAGAAAATAAAAAGTGAGTTTAAGGCCAGAGGGGAAGGAGTTAATGGGAAACACATTTGAAGGACTTTGGGTTCTGTAAAACAACCCCCCCCCCGTGCATATGGTTCCCCCCTCCCCCATCTCACAGTCGATAAAAAGAAGGAGATGAAATCAGAGAAGAATCTGATATGTTCTTGTGGGGGGCTCCCTGCTGTGCCCTAAAACCAGCGCTGCACAGGGGAGACTCGAGGCCCAGAAGGGGTTAAATTGGTTAAATTCACAAGAGGAGAAATTGGATCTGTGGGGGGGGGGATTAGGAATCCGCTAATGACATCACACTCCATCTCTCCTACTTAATGTTAATTTAGGACAAATTTCCCCTTTAAAGGGAAACAGAGCTGAACCGCTTTATAGTTGAGCATAAATGTGATTCCAATTGAATGAATTCTCTGCACTGCTGGTTGTGACTCCTGAAGTTCTATAGCAGAGCCAGTCACTTGTTTCCCAGGTCTGTCGGCTTTTCCTTTTCCTCAGGAGTCGGAAGAAGAGAAATCCAGAAGGAAATCAGCCGCTCACATCATTTCTGTCTGGCAATGAGTTAATTTTAATGGTTTCTCCTTTTCTTACAATTCTAATGGTTAATTCTGTAATGGGGGGGGGTCTGACAACTGGGGGGGGATCCTCTCAAACAGGAAATGTCCAATCACCGTTCCACTTGCCCCTCCCTCTCCCTGGGCAGTGACATCATCACTCAGACACGCTGGGGGGGGGAACAGATGTGAACGACATGGGGCCCCCCCTCTGTGTAAGAGAAACCCCCCCACTCCTGGCTCCGATTCAAATCTCTCATAGGAAGGGGCCCAATGAGACACAGTTTGTTGCTTTTATTGTATATCAGCCCCCCTCCAACACCCCCCCCCCAGCAGCCAAACTTTGCTACAGAAATTCACCCTAACGACAAATTTGTATATTTTATACACAGGAACCTCCCCCTGGGTAAGTGAATCCAATCTCCCCCAGTACTTACCCAGGTACAGAGCTCTGATTCTCTGTACTTCCTGCTCCTGGGCTGTTCTCTTTCCCATGGTCAGACAGGAACCTCCCCCCTGGGTAAGTGAATCCAATCTCCCCCAGTACTTACCCAGGTACAGAGCTCTGATTCTCTGTACTTCCTGCTCCTGGGCTGTTCTCTTTCCCATGGTCAGACAGGAACCTCCCCCTGGGTAAGTGAATCCAATCTCCCCCAGTACTTACCCAGGTACAGAGCTCTGATTCTCTGTACTTCCTGCTCCTGGGCTGTTCTCTTTCCCATGGTCAGACAGGAACCTCCCCTGGGTAAGTGAATCCAATCTCCCCCAGTACTTACCCAGCTACAGAGCTCTGATTCTCTGTACTTCCTGCTCCTGGGCTGTTCTCTTTCCCATGGTCAGACAGGAACCTCCCCCTGGGTAAGTGAATCCAATCTCCCCCAGTACTTACCCAGCTACAGAGCTCTGATTCTCTGTACCTCCTGCTCCTGGGCTGTTCTCTTTCCCATGGTCAGACAGGAACCTCCCCCTGGGTAAGTGAATCCAATCTCCCCCAGTACTTACCCAGGTACAGAGCTCTGATTCTCTGTACTTCCTGCTCCTGGGCTGTTCTCTTTCCCATGGTCAGACAGGAACCTCCCCCTGGGTAAGTGAATCCAATCTCCCCCCAGTACTTACCCAGGTACAGAGCTCTGATTCTCTGTACTTCCTGCTCCTGGGCTGTTCTCTTTCCCATGGTCAGACAGGAACCTCCCCCTGGGTAAGTGAATCCAATCTCCCCCAGTACTTACCCAGGTACAGAGCTCTGATTCTCTGTACTTCCTGCTCCTGGGCTGTTCTCTTTCCCATGGTCAGACAGGAAACCTCCCCCTGGGTAAGTGAATCCAATCTCCCCCAGTACTTACCCAGCTACAGAGCTCTGATTCTCTGTACTTCCTGCTCCTGGGCTGTTCTCTTTCCCATGGTCAGACAGGAACCTCCCCCTGGGTAAGTGAATCCAATCTCCCCCAGTACTTACCCAGCTACAGAGCTCTGATTCTCTGTACTTCCTGCTCCTGGGCTGTTCTCTTTCCCATGGTCAGACAGGAACCTCCCCCTGGGTAAGTGAATCCAATCTCCCCCAGTACTTACCCAGCTACAGAGCTCTGATTCTCTGTACCTCCTGCTCCTGGGCTGTTCTCTTTCCCATGGTCAGACAGGAACCTCCCCCTGGTAAGTGAATCCAATTCTCCCCCAGTACTTACCCAGGTACAGAGCTCTGATTCTCTGTACTTCCTGCTCCTGGGCTGTTCTCTTTCCCATGGTCAGACAGGAACCTCCCCCTGGGTAAGTGAATCCAATCTCCCCCAGTACTTACCCAGGTACAGAGCTCTGATTCTCTGTACTTCCTGCTCCTGGGCTGTTCTCTTCCCATGGTCAGACAGGAACCTCCCCCTGGGTAAGTGAATCCAATCTCCCCCAGTACTTACCCAGGTACAGAGCTCTGATTCTCTGTACTTCCTGCTCCTGGGCTGTTCTCTTTCCCATGGTCAGACAGGAACCCTCCCCTGGGTAAGTGAATCCAATCTCCCCCAGTACTTACCCAGGGTACAGAGCTCTGATCTCTGTACTTCCTGCTCCTGGGCTGTTCTCTTTCCCATGGTCAGACAGGAACCTCCCCCTGGGTAAGTGAATCCAATCTCCCCCAGTACTTACCCAGGTACAGAGCTCTGATTCTCTGTACTTCCTGCTCCTGGGCTGTTCTCTTTCCCAATGGTCAGACAGGAACCTCCCCCTGGGTAAGTGAATCCAATCTCCCCCAGTACTTACCCAGGTTACAGAGCTCTGATTCTCTGTACTTCCTGCTCCTGGGCTGTTCTCTTTCCCATGGTCAGACAGGAACCTCCCCTGGGTAAGTGAATCCAATCTCCCCCAGTACTTACCCAGGTACAGAGCTCTGATTCTCTGTACTTCCTGCTCCTGGGCTGTTCTCTTTCCCATGGTCAGACAGGAAACCTCCCCCTGGGTAAGTGAATCCAATCTCCCCCAGTACTTACCCAGGTACAGAGCTCTGATTCTCTGTACTTCCTGCTCCTGGGCTGAGGATATATAGTGAATAAAGTACCCCCTCTTGTAAAATATAAGGATATTATAAGTTACCGAGGAGTTTCATGACCATATAAAAGTACGAGGCCGAAGGCCGAGTGTTTTTATACAGGACATAGAACTCCGAGGTAACTTCTAATATCCTTATATTTTACAACTGGGGGTACTTTATTTATTATAATACACAAGTTTCAGTGAGTCATGTGACAGAAATGACATCAGAAGTGACTCACCGTTTATAAGGATATAATTTACAAGATATTCATGGCTTTTGTGTATTATAACAATATTATTAATAATAATAATAATAATAATATATGGGGGAGGGGTATTTACAGGTAATTGAATTATTGGGGACATTACCTTGGGGGATAGAGATTTCTCCTCCAAACTGGCCACTGGGGGGGCTGTATCACTATTGGGGTCTTATATTTAAATGTCAACTTGGTGGATCCTTTGGTGCATTTTCTGGGGGGATAAGTTGGTTTGTTGGGGGTTGTCAGGTGCATTAGTTGGGGCAAGTGGGGGGAGGTGTGTTTTGCGGGGGAGGGTGGCAAACAGTTCAGTAGAGGGTGGGGGGGTTTTGGTTGGGGAGGTAAATAATTAATGACTGTGTCACACAGACTCCCCGGGGCCAAATGCATCAGTAGGTCAGTGGGGAGTTGGGGGCTGGGCCCCAGTTACTGTATAAGGATATAACTGATCCAGTGTATCAGGCTGGGCCCTAGTTATAGTATAAGGATATAAGAGATCCAGTGTATCATGCTGGGCCCTAGTTATAGTATAAGGATATAAGAGATCCAGTGTATCAGGCTGGGCCCTAGTTATAGTATAAGGATATAAGAGATCCAGTGTATCAGGCTGGGCCCCAGGAATAGCATAAGGATATAAGAGATCCAGTGTATCAGGCTGGGCCCCAGTTATAGTATAAGGATATAAGAGATCCAGTGTATCAGGCTGGGCCCCAGTTATAGTATAAGGATATAAGAGATCCAGTGTATCAGACTGGGCCCCAGTTATAGTATAAGGATATAAGAGATCCAGTGTATCAGGCTGGGCCCCAGTTATAGTATAAGGATATAAGAGATCCAGTGTATCAGGCTGGGCCCCAGTTATAGTATAAGGATTGAAAGGAATTCCATATGATCTATTAGTCCAGATCCAGACATGTTACTATTTGTGACCTGGTTCAGTCCTTTATTAGTCCATAGAATTAGCCAGAAATCTAAGTCCCACGTTTAGTCCCTTCTCCAGAGAATTGAAAGTTTCCATTAATTTGTATTCCCACACTTTTCTTTCATTATCTGTTTTAATTGCCCTTAAAGGGGAAGTTCACCTTCCAAACACTTTTTTTAGTTCAGTTGGTTTCAGATTGTTCCCCAGAAATAAAGACTTTTTTCAATAACTTTCCATTATTTATTTTTTCCAGTTTTTCCAAAATCTAAGTGTAAATTTGAATGTTGGTGTCTCTGGTGTTTGAGTCTGAAGCTCAGTAATTCAGGTGCAGATTCTGTTACAATTTTACAACATTGAGTTGATCCATTTCTCAGCAGCATCTCTGGAGTATCAGTAACTATTGTATCAAGTCTAACAGCTGCCTGTAATGAAACTCAGAGATTCTGCTCAGCAGGGACAAAGATAAGAAATGGATCAACTAAATGTAACAATTTAGAACAGTTTACAGGGTCGGCGACCCCCCCCTCATAGAGCTGCTCTAGAAGGTGAAAAATGACACTTTATACTTCAATATTAGAAAAACCGTCACACATAGAAAATAGAAATTCAATGGAAAAAGTCGTTATTTCTGGTGATCTGTCTGAAACCAACTGGTTGTTTGAAGGTGAACCACCCCTTTAACAACCAAAATTCTTAAATCCTGTTCCACACTTTGCACCCCAATATCCCAAGCTGTTCATGACAAGACTAGAAGACTTGCTCTCCTCCCAAAGCCTCTGACTTACCTCTCTATATAAACGACTTATTTATAATCTGGACAAATACTGAACCAGAACTTCTTCAGTTTCAAGACTTTCATCCTCAGTTTGAGACTGAGCTTCTCTCTCAGTCACATCCACTTTCTGGACACAACAGTGTTGGACTGGGATCTCAGGGGCCCAACAGAAAACCTTAGTCTGAGGACCCACATTCCAAACTATTATTCCTCCTCTCCTCACTCAACCTCTTTATTCTCCCAGTCGTTTATCTCTACTTACTGTATCTTCCAATGATTTAGCATCTGTCCCTATAAATAAACAGGGAATGACCATGAAATAGACTAAATGGGGAGAAGTAAAAGGTCCACTGACACCTGGGCCCCCCGGGAGTTTTCCTGGAATCCTGGTTTTCCAGTTGGGACACAAATATTAACATCAGGGAAAATACTATTCAGACCAACATATACGGAAAGGTAACGGACAAAGCCTCATATCTAATGTACAACAGATTTAACCCTGACCGCACTGAATACTCAATAATCTACAGTCAGACTTTACTATATAATCGTATAAGTGCTGACACTGCTGAAAGGAATCTCCACCTCAACCCACTCAAATCAGAACTTCATCTACAGGGGCTACAGCCCATCATTGTACATCAATACATTCATAGATCCACCAGGATTCCCAGGACTCACCTTCTACAATATAAACAAAACCCTGAAATAAATCAGTTCCACTAGTGGTCACATATAATCCCCAACTAAGGACCCTCAGAAACACAGCGAGAGATCTACAAGGTGCACTTCATAATGACGAGAGGCTCACAAGTACATTCCCAGACCCACCACTCCCAGAATTCAGACTCACAACCTACAGTCACTAATAACAACAAGTGCCTTATTGCTCCCACCAAAAATGGAACATATCCCTGTGGCAAAAACCAATGTAAAACCTGCCCCCCCCCCACATCCCGACTTCAGACTAAATACTAATTGCCGACACATTAGAGGAAAACAACATACATGGTCACTACATCTGTTCTACTTCCAATGTGGTGTAGTTAATACAATCTGGTGTAGTTAATAGAATGTGGTGTACTTAATACAATGTGGTGTAGTTAATACAATGTGGTGTAGTTAATACAATCTGGTGTAGTTAATACAATGTGGTGTAGTTAATACAATCTGGTGTAGTTAATACAATGTGGTGTATTTAATACAATGTGGTGTAGTTAATACAATATGGTGTATTTAATACAATGTGGTGTAGTTAATACAATGTGGTGTAGTTAATACAATATGGTGTATTTAATACAATGTGGTGTAGTTAATACAATGTGGTGTAGTTAATACAATGTGGGGTAGTTAATACAATGTGGTGTAGTTAATACAATGTGGTGTAGTTAATACAAGGTGGTGTAGTTAATACAATGTGGTGTGCTTAATACAATATGGTGTAGTTAATACAATGTGGTGTAGTTAATACAAGGTGGTGTAGTTAATACAATGTGGTGTGCTTAATACAATGTGGTGTACTTAATACAATGTGGGGTATTTAATACAATGTGGTGTAGTTAATACAATGTGGTGTACTTAATATAATGTGGGGTATTTAATACAATGTGGGGTAGTTAATACAATATGGTGTAGTTAATACAATGTGGTGTAGTTAATACAATCTGGTGTAGTTAATACAATGTGGTGTATTTAATACAATGTGGTGTAGTTAATACAATATGGTGTATTTAATACAATGTGGTGTAGTTAATACAATGTGGTGTACTTAATACAATGTGGTGTACTTAATACAATGTGGTGTACTTAATACAATGTGGTGTACTTAATACAATGTGGGGTATTTAATACAATGTGGTGTAGTTAATACAAAGTGGTGTATTTAATACAATGTGGTGTACTTAATACAATGTGGTGTAGTTAATACAATCTGGTGTAGTTAATACAAGGTGGTGTACTTAATACAATGCACTAAATGTATAACAGGGGGACTGTATAGAGGAGAGACTGGGCAAAGTCTGAGAAAGAGAAATACTCACCCCCCATTCACTATAACAAATAAAAAACTGGACAAACCAATAGGAAATCACTTCAATGGCCTCATCACTCCATAAAGGATTTAAGAATTTTGGTTCTTAAGGGTAATTTTAAAACAGATAATGAACGAAAAGTGTGTGAATATTAATTAATGGAAACTTGGATTTCTGGCTAATTCTATGGACTAATAAAGGACTGAACCAGGTCACAAATAGTAACATGTCTGGATCTGGACTAATAGATCATATGGAATTCCTTTCATTCTACACTCACATAATTCAGCCCTAATTTATATTCACATTATCTTGTACCTTCTCTGCTTCTCTCTTACTGATCCCCTCGTAATTGACTTTACTCCTCACACACAGACTGATATTCCTTTATGTTGCTCATGTGACCTATGAGCTGAATGTTGTGTATATATATATATATATAGTGAATAAAGTACCCCCTCTTGTAAAATATAAGGATATTATAAGTTACCGAGGAGTTTCATGACATATAAAAGTACGAGGCCGAAGGCCGAGTGTTTTTATACAGGTCATGGAACTCCGAGGTAACTTCTAATATCCTCATATTTTGCAAACTGGGGGTACTTTATTTATTATAATACACAAGTTTCAGTGAGTCATGTGACAGAAATGACATCAGAACTCACCATTTATAACTGATGACATCAGAACTCACCGTTTATAAGGATATAATTTACAGGATATTCATGGCTTTTGTGTACTGATGTTCTGATGTCATTCCTGTCACATGACTCACTGAAACTTGTGTATTATAATAAATAAAGTACCCCCAGTTGTAAAATATAAGGATATTATAAGTTACCTCGGAGTTCCATGACCTGTATAAAAACACTCGGCCTTCGGCCTCGTACTTTTATATGGTCATGAAACTCCTCGGTAACTTATAATATCCTTATATTTACAAAAGGGGGTACTTTATTCACTATATATATATATATATATACCAGAGAACAGCACAGCTTCAATGTAATCAGCTTGAAAAAGGAACTAAAATGTTCTAAAAGCTTTTTATGATTCTATTAGTTATGGTTATATTAGTTATGATTATATAATATTATGATTATATTATATTATGATTATATTAGTTATGATTATATAATATTATGATTATTATAATATTATGATTATATTAGTTATGATTATATTATATTATGATTATATAATATTATGATTATATTAGTTATGATTATATTATATTATGATTATATAATATTATGATTATATTAGTTTATGATTATATAATATTATGATTATATTATATTATGATATTATATTATGATTATATTAGTTATGATTAAATAATATTATGATTATATTATATTATAATTATATTAGTTAGCCAATAAAGGGATCACCACTTTTGTTATTTTTTATTTCACAAGGGTTTCCCTGTAACATATTTACTAACACGTTACAGCAACTTTACCCACATTTTTTTATAATACCGGCCAGGTGACAACTCTATGTACAGAGAGTAAGGGGTTAAGCCGAGACATGTGACTGGACAAAGGGCCAATAGCAGCAGGCGGGTGAGGGGTCTCTAGGTGTAACTGAAGAATCAGCAGGTAACACTGTCTCACACTCCCACATTGCTGCACCTTTTATGGTAAGACAGGGCTGAGGGCGGGGCCCCAGGAGAGTGGGAGGGGCTGAGTGATGTCAGTATAGAGGCTCGGCCTCCCTCGCTGACCCCTTGCAGAAAGGCTGGGTCCCAGCAGCACAAAGCAGGACACTCTCCTATTGTTCTGGGAAGCGAGAGACAAGCGCAGACACACTCTCTAACACTCCCACACACCCAGCGCTAACACTCACTGGCTCACTCACTGGCACACTCACTGGCTCACTCACTGGCACCCCCCAAACACACTCACTGGCACCCCCCAAACACACCCACATCTCACCCCAAACACCCAGGATCACCCAGGACAGTCACCTCTGCAGCCAGGTAAGTGATTTCACCTCTTTCCCCCTAAACTAAATTCCCTGTATCTGAAGTGTCTGTGGGGTGGGAATGTGGGGGGTCATTTCCCTGTGACACTCAGATTTCCTTCCAGCAGATTGGGGGTCACTGGCAGCTCAGTGCAGACCCCACCACCCCCGGGTCACTTCAATTCTATAACAACTGGGACAGATAAGGGAACACTGGGAGGTGTCGTGGCTTCATTGATTCCGGTGCAGTCGCCCAGCAATGATTTAGTACCTGGGGAGGAAATGAGTTGCCCCTGGGGAGGGCAGGGGAGAGGGGCTTCTGGCAGCAGAACAGGATTCTTGGTTGAATTGCCAAACAGAAATCCCAATGTAGCCACTGAGGCTGCTGGGAAATAGGGGTTATAGACCCTACACTTCCAAACCAGGATCTTATAGAACCTTCACTGAGACACCAGTAACTCATAGAACATCGACTGTCCTGCTAGTACCTAATACTGTCCTGCTAGTACCTAATACTGTCCTGTTAGTACCTAATACTGTCCTGTTAGTACCTAATACTGTCCTGCTAGTACCTAATACTGTCCTGCTAGTACCTAATACTGTCCTGCTAGTACCTAATACTGTCCTGCTAGTACCTAATACTGTCCTGCTAGTACCTAATACTGTCCTGTTAGTACCTAATACTGTCCTGTTAGTACCTAATACTGTCCTGCTAGTACCTAATACTGTCCTGCTAGTACCTAATACTGTCCTGTTAGTACCTAATACTGTCCTGCTAGTACCTAATACTGTCCTGCTAGTACCTAATACTGTCCTGCTAGTACCTAATACTGTCCTGCTAGTATCTAATACTGTCCTGCTAGTATCTAATACTGTCCTGTTAGTACCTAATACTGTCCTGTTAGTACCTAATACTGTCCTGTTAGTACCTAATACAACCTCAGCTGTCACACTGGAGTCATACAGAACCATAGAGAAAATACATTCCTGCACTAGTAGCACCTGAGAGCCTATTAAACCCAGCGACATTAACTTTCCTACAGAACCATCCACCAGTACCTTATACTTCTGTGGGTTCTGGGGTATTATACATGGAATTGGTCCTGTATTTATCCTGCTGTGTGTTCTGGGGTATTATACATGGAATTGGCCCTGTATTTATCTGCTGTGGGTTCTGGGGTATTATACATGGAATTGGGCCTGTATTTATCTGCTGTGGGTTCTGGGTATTATACATGGAATTGGTCCTGTATTTATCTGCTGTGTGTTCTGGGGTATTATACATGGAATTGGCACTGTATTTATCTGCTGTGTGTTCTGGGGTATTATACATGGAATTGGCCCTGTATTTATCTGCTGTGTGTTCTGGGGTATTATACATGGAATTGGCCCTGTATTTATCTGCTGTGTGTTCTGGGGTATTATACATGGAATTGGTCCTGTATTTATCTGCTGTGGGTTCTGGGGTATTATACATGGAATTGGCCCTGTATTTATCTGCTGTGTGTTCTGGGGTATTATACATGGAATTGGTCCTGTATTTATCTGCTGTGGGTTCTGGGGTATTATACATGGAATTGGCCCTGTGTGAAAGACTCTATGTAAGCTGCCCAGTGGTTAACTGAGGATTCTGGGATTAGTAGCTCAACAGTAGAAGGACTTTGCTAAACTGCTGTAGGTCACTTTATCCCTTAATTGAGATCATAAAACCCAGAATCCTGTGAGTTCTTACACCCATTTAGCTACAAAGCAACATCTTTAATTGCCCTTTTGGAATTCCAGGGGTAGATAAAGTGTTTGGACACAACTCCATTATATCTGATCCCATTAGGGTTATTATTGGGCAATGTGTGTGACAGCTCCGCTGGGCTACTCTGGGCCGGGATCCTGTGCCATCTTGTGTTTACAGGCAAAGTGCAGCTGTTGGCTAAACAGTAAGAAGTAAGGGGGTGGCGTGTGCAACACACGTACAGCAAACACACAAGCCGACACACCCAGCACCGCTCCCGGCACAAAGGCCCAGAATAATCCACAGATGCAGCTCTGGGGCACAAAGCTCAGGGCGGAACCTGAATGTGTGGCCTGGGAAAGGTTTAGATTAAAGGGGAAGTATCTGTTACAGATAAGGGAAGTAACTGTATATATGGGTATGCCCTGCTACTACACTGAAGCCCATGTGAGTGTGAGTGAGTGTGAGTGAGTGAGTGTGAGTGAATGATCATATATGAGTGGGAGTGATGAGAAATACCTTTATGGGAAGTCTGTTGCTTAATCAGCTTGGGGTTTTCTGAGAACAAAGTGAATCACTGAAGGATTCAGCCCGGGATCAGCAGGAAGAGCAGAGGGAATGTGCAACTAAGGTGCGGTTAGGGACCTCGGCCAATACTCTCCAGGGTGCAGGGTGTTTCACCAGATCCCAAAAACCTGAAAGTATTTCTTTTATCACTGGTGTTTTCCAGGCGCTCCCCTGTTCTTGCGGATCAGTATCTGTTTGGAATCCAGACTGGAGCGCAGCCACTCAAATACTAAAGACCAATTGCAAATATCACAAAGTTTGCACCATCTGATATGTCTTATATATATATATATATATAGTTACTTTAACCCCTGGGATCTTCCCCACATTTAATTGCTGCTGCCAGTTTGTTAGGGGTATTGTAACATAGTAGGAGGGCTAAGGGAGTCAATAAGGAAAGTTGTGGCCATGGAGTCAGAAACATTACCTACTGGTCAAGCTGGTGCTGGAATATAACCAAACATTCACTTTCTCATGCTCTGTGAGGCCAATGATACAGTAAATAAGATCTGATCTGTAATCAATAGGCCAGTAGGCGGGGCTTGTTTGGGAAAGCAGATCCACTGGCCATTATAGGATTGTGAGCTTCTCTAACACCTTTGTGTTCCCTGGCAGGGGATGTCGGGAAAACGGATGGTCTCCTCAGTGCAGATCACTCTGGTGCCCCCATGGAGACCCGAAACTTCACAACGGAAGGACCCCCCCACCCAGAATGATACCCCCAGACTGGCTGCTCTGCTGCCCCCAACATCACCCCCTGGCACAGAGGAATTGCCCTGGACTGACCACAAACATGGACTGAATGGAAGTAAATCAGCAGTGGTAACATTATATATATATATATATATATATATATATATATATATATATATATATATATATATATATATATATATATATATATATATATATATATATGTGTGTGTGTGTGTGTGTATAGCAGTGCTTGCGTACTCGGCACTGTACAACAGAACAAGAGTCACTGCAATAATCAATGTATAATATACAGGGGTATCTCTGACCCTCTTTCTTGTTTAACAGGAACTTCTTGGGTGAAACAATTTACCCCCAGGCTACAAGCCGTTACTTAGCAGTGCCATGGCATGGAATGGGTTAAACAGCAACACTTTCTATAGAGTAGGGTGTAGTGGTGCCTGCAGGGAGTTGTGTTGCCTGCAGGGAGTTGTGTTGCCTGCAGGGAGTTGTGTTGCCTGCAGGGAGTTGTGTTACCTGCAGGGAGTTGTGTTACCTGCCTCTCTTCATTCCATTGTTCATCCTAATGGGAGGAGGGATTGACCCCCTGGGCAGGAATTGGGCCCCTCCAGGCCTGGGATACATGGGAAGGAATTCCCGGTGGGAGAGAAGTTTGGGGAGAGGTGAGTTATTATCTGTACCAGGGAAGGACTGGGGAATCATTACTGTATTTACTGTACATGGGGCCCCTCTAACAACACAAATAAATCTGCTGCTTTGCTGAACTACACTGACAGCATCTCCTTGTCTTGTCTCTATGTGATCAGACAAGTGTATGTGCTGCTAGGGGCTCCACATGTTTATAAAGTCACACGGGCAACATGTTTCCCACGCATGTTACATACTGGGGGGGGAGTTGGAAGAATGTGACCCTGGGCTCCTTCACTCACACAAGTCATTACTGGGAGCAGCTGAACAGTCTCATTCCAACAGGCTGTCTCTAACATTGGGGCCCAGGGCAAAAGTCTCCATCTTTCATTAATTTTTTCATCTTAATCCATTGTTTTATTTTACTTTAGTGTAACCATCTTGTCCTGCTGTCTCCATCTTGCCCTACTGTCGCCATCTTGTCCTACTGTCTCCATCTTGCCCTACTCTCTCCATCTTGTCCTACTGTCTCCATCTTGCCCTACTGTCTCCATCTTGTCCTACTGTCTTCATCTTGTCCTACTGTCTCCCTCTTGCCCTACTGTCGCCATCTTGTCCTACTGTCTCCATCTTGCTCTACTGTCTCCATCTTGCCCTACTGTCTCCATCTTGCCCTACTGTCTTCATCTTATCCTACTGTCTCCATCTTGCCCTACTGTCTCCATCTTGTCCTAGTCTGTCCTCAATCTGTCTCTCACTGTCTCCATCTTGTCCCTACTGTCTCTCTTGTCCTACTGTCTTGTCCTATGTCTTCTTGCCTACTGTCCCATTCTTGTCTACTGTCTCCATCTGTGTCTCCATCTTGTCCTACTGTCTCCACTGTCTCAATCTTACCTACTGTCCTCCATCTTGTCCTACTGTCTCCATCTTGTCTACCTCCATCTTGCCCTACTGTCTCCATCTTGTCCTACTGTCCTCCCTCTTGCCCTACTGTCCCATCTTGTCCTATCTGTCTCCATCTTGCCTACTGTCTCCATCTTGTCTACTGTCTCCATCTTGTCCTACTGTCTCCATCTTGTCCTACTGTCTCATCTTGTCCTACTGTCTCCCCTTGTCCTCCATCTTGTCTACTGTCTCCATCTTGTCCTACTGTCTCCATCTTGTCCTGTCTCCATCTTGTCCTACTGTCTCATCCTTTCCTATACTCTTTCCATCTTACCCTACTGTCTCCATCTTGTCCTACTGTCTCCATCTTGTCCTACTGTCTCATCTTGTCCTACTGTCTCCATCTTGTCCTACTGTCTCCTCTATCTTGCCTACTGTCGCCATCTTTTGTCCCTATGTCTCCATATCTTGCCCTACTGTCTCCATTTGTCCTATGTCTCATCTTGTCCTCTTGTCTCTCACTGTCTCCATCTTGTCCTACTGTCTCCCTCTCTGTCCTACTGTCTCCATCTTGTTCCTAGTGTCTCCATCTTGTCCTACTGTCTCCATCTTGTCCTACTGTCTCCATCTTGCCCTCTGTCTCCATCTTGTCCTACTGTCTCCCTCTTGCCCTATGTCTTCTTGTCCTACTGTCCATCTCTGCTATCTGTCTCCATCTTGTCTACCTGTCTCCATCTTGTCCTACTGTCTCCATCTTGTCCTATCTGTCCTCATCTTGTCCTACTGTCTCCTCTTGCCTACTGTCTCATCACTCTTGCCCTACCTACTGTCTCCATCTACTGTCTCCATCTATCTGTCTCCCTCTTGTCCTACTGTCTCCATCTTGCCTACTGTCATACTGTCTCCATCTTGCCCTCCTACTGTCTCCCTCTTGCCCTACTGTCGCCATCCCCTGTCTCCATCTTGCCCTACTGTCTCCATCTTGTCTACTGTCTCCATCTTGTCTACTGTCTCCATCTTGTCCTATCTTGTCCTACTGTCTCCATCTTGCCTACTGTCTCCATCTTGTCTACTGTGCCCTACTGTCTCTGTCCTACTGTCTCATCTTGCCCTACTGTCTCCATCTTGTCCTACTGTCTCCATCTTGTCCTACTGTCCTCTGTCACTTGTCCTACTGTCCCTCCATCTTGTCCTACTGTCTCCATCTTGCCTACTGTATCCCCTTGCCCTACTGTCTCCATCTTGTCCTACTGTCTCCATCTTGTCCTACTGTCTCCATCTTGCCCTACTGTCTCCATCTTGCCCTACTGTATTAACCAGCATTTTGAAACAGCTTTGCAATGCAGTTAGTATCTCTGAGATCGCCGACCCCTGCACAGATACTGTATGTCTCCCTGGCTTGGAATTTTACCCGGAATAATTATGTTGGTGGTTACTTAGGATTCCAGTAACTGTCTGTTGAGATTAGATGGGAAATATGTGAAAGAATTTATCCGTGAGAGACCGGAGCCTCCCCCCCTCACTTCTCCTCCTCTGCCATCCAGTTATTCTGATCAGGCTGCAGATAGGGGCAGGGACAGTGTAAACGAAATCTGCTGAGGAATTCCTGACATTCCTGCCACACATATCAGACATCTGAGGCCTGGGGTTAGGGCCCCGCTGGGGACACAATGGCTGACAATAGAGTCCAGGAAGCAGGAGGGCTGCAAAGAATGTCTTCTTTATTGTCCCTCTATAAACCCTGCAGCTCTTTATAAGGAGCCAATAAACAGAGAATGTGAGCTAAGCTATATGGCAACCCTCACCCATATATCTCTATATATATATATATATATATATACACAAAACATAAAGTACAGTATGAGGGTATAGCTTATTGTGTGCCCAGAACATTCCTTCTCTGTATATTTGTATTTATACATATGGGAGGAGGGAGGTGCCATATTGATTCCAATGTACCTTTATTTCTTCCCAGTTTCTTCAGAGATTCCGGCTTTCCCGTGTTCCTTCCTGGATGACATTCCCAGTGAGGACGACTGTCTCAGCCCAGATCTTCAGCCCCCCTCACCCCCACCCCCACCCCCAGTATTTCTGAAGAGCCCAAGAAAACGTCACCCAGATCCGACCCCACCTTATGTCAGAGACTCGCTCAGTCTAGAGCTGCAGAAACTGGAGCTGGTCCGTCCCAATGAGCCACAGGTAAGTGAGAATCATAGTGACCCAAATACACGGAGTCTAGTGATGGATTTATTGTACATCTGCTTTATCTCTCCTGCTCTTTAAATCTAACACCGGCACCTCCAGACAGAGAGTTGTAAATGGGAATATCAGGCAAAGGGTAACTGAACTCAAGTCTGCCATCAGAAATCCACTTTTTATTTCCATAGGGAGCTGCCATAGTGTCTATAACAAGAAGGTCCATAGACTTTAATGGAGAACAGTGGCCTCTAGTGGCTGAGTGTGGTACAACGTTCCTTCCACCATTCACTGTAGGGCAAATAAATAAAAGAAGTGAGAGGTGGTGTAAAGGTGACCCCTTTATTGGTTAATTAAGATGATCAAAGCTCAAGCTTTCTGCACATTCTAATTTCTTTTTCAAGCTGAATATAATGATGTTGTCTGATATAAATATCACAGCATTCAGGGGGTTAACAGATACACATAAGTCATATACAGGGGGACATACAAGGGATAAGCTACAAGATAATGGGGATCAAAGTATCTGAATATAAATTTGGGCTAAATGAACGGAGTGTGAAATAAAAGCAATTAGTCCCGTGTTTATAATTAGCCAGAAATCCAAGGACCACGTTGAGTCCCTTCTCCAGAGTTGAACGTTTTCATTCATCCGTTTTCCCAAACTTTCCGTTTCTGTTTCAAAATTCCCCTTAGGAACCAAGAGAGCAGCAGCAGCTCATTGATACTTGGGGGGGGAGTAGAATCATCCGATTAAAGGGGAAGTTGACTTGTCAATGTTTAGTTGCAGCTGGATAGGGAAAGCTGCTCTTGGCCGGGCACAGAGTGGGTTGTGCAGTGACACCGATTATTTAGGAAGAATGTGGGGTAAGAGGGTGACAGTGGGGCAAAATTGGGGCAATAGTGACAGCAGGACCACCATCAGAAATCACAGGGCCCCATACGACAACATTTCCTGGGCCCCCTGGGCTGCGCCCACCACAAGCCCCGCCTACAGGCCCTCCCTCCCCACCCCACAGGTCCACCCCCCACCACACAGTAAAAAAACCACAAAAAATATGGTGGCCAGGGCCCCTTAAACGTCCATGCCTTCCTGAAGTCAGCAGCTCTCAGAAAGATTGGGGGCCCGGCTAATGAAGTAAGTGTGGCGTGGCAGGGTCCCCCTTACCCTCGGGCCCCCTACAACTCTCCCCCCTGTCCCCCCCTGATGGCTGCCCTGAGTGACAGTAGATGACTTTCTTTTCATTCTCACAATAATCTTTTTGTTCTTAGAAACCCAGTTCTGTGCCGTCAGTGCAGCCCCCCATCCTACAGAGCAACACGCCGGTGCCCACCCACCCACACAGGAGAGACAATCCGGCACCCAACAAACAGAACCTGAATGGGTTCCCTGCAAAGCAAGAGGCTGGAAGCACAGGGACCTCCCATCCTGCACCCCTGACAAGTGGTGAGGCTGTGCGGCACAAAGGGTGGGGCAGGAAGGGTCATGTGATGTAACCGTGACTAGCGGGGGATCATGGGAGTTGTAGTAACAGCTGAACATTTTCCTTTAGATATCTGTGCCTTCTGCCACAAAGCAATTCCCTCCAGCAGTGCCGTCATTGAAGCAATGAAGAAACAATATCACGCCAACTGCTTCACCTGCAGAAAGTGCTCCCGTCTGCTGGCCGGACAGCTGTACTACCAGACAGATGGACAGCCCCTCTGCGAGCACTGCTACAAGGTAAACACCTACCAATGTGATTATACAGGGAATGTCCCCACTCATACTGTAAGTACTGCTCTCTCCCCGGTGCTGCTCTCCTCCCCGGTGCTGCTCTCTTTCCGGTGCTGCTCTCCTCCCCGGTGCTGCTCTCTCCCCAGTACTACTCTCCTCCCCGGTGCTGCTCTCTTTCAGGTGCTGCTCTCCTCCCCGGTGCTGCTCTCTCCCCAGTACTACTCTCCTCCCCGGTGCTGCTCTCTTTCCGGTGCTGCTCTCTTTCCGGTGCTGCTCTCCTCCCCGGTGCTGCTCTCCTCCCCGGTGCTGCTCTCCTCCCCAGGATCATTGCTGTATGTACCTTGCCCAAACCAATCTTCTCTGCCTAAATCATCCCCCAAACACCCCTGATAAACATGTAACAGTCCCAATATTCCCCCCAAAAAGCATATTGTAGGGGCGTCAATATAATGATGCGAGGTGAAAGTGCAATTATTTTATTGGCAGGAGAACAGCAAACGCGCATCTCTGCAGGCCCCACAGATTCCAGTGATCCGCATGTAAATGTACCCCCCAATTTTATTTGTCTCCCGGGGCTGAAATCCAAAGAAGTGAGAGACAACCAAACTCCAGAGTAACAGGATATTAAATAACGTCATCTTTCCACTCACTGCCTGTGGGGCTGTTCTACTCACTCACATTCATGGGAACATGTTTAAAGGGGCAATTCACCTTTAAGTAACTTTAACCCTTTCCTAGCAAATCTACTGTTTGCACAGGGAACCTAAATGTTGGTGCTCATGCAAATGTGAGACCCATCCGGTGGTGTCAGTGGGAGAGACTGAATAAATATATAGAGCTCCTCCATGGGCACTTACTACAGTGACTTCTAATATCCTTATCATTTACAGTAGGGGGTACATTATCCCTTATAATACATGAGTGATACTCAGAGTTCCCTGTATAACTCAGCCTGCAGCCTTGTGCCTTTATATGGCCACAGAACAACCCCTCAGTGACTTCTAATATCCTTATCATTTACAGTAGGGGCTACATTATCCCTTATAATACATGAGTGATACTCAGAGTTCCCTGTATAACTCAGCCTGCAGCCTTGTGTCTTTATATGGTCACAGAACAATCCCTCAGTGACTTCTAATATCCCTATCATTTACAGTATGGGGTACATTATCCCTTATAATACATGAGTGATACTCAGAGTTCCCTGTATAACTCAGCCTGTAGCCTTGTGCCTTTTATATGGTCACAGAACAACCCCTCAGTGACTTCTAATATCCTTATCATTTACAGTAGGGGGTACATTATCCCTTATAATACATGAGTGATACTCAGAGTTCCGTGTATAACTCAGCCTGCAGCCTTGTGTCTTTATATGGTCACAGAACAACCCCTCAGTGACTTCTAATATCCTTATCATTTACAGTAGGGGGTACATTATCCTTATAATACATGAGTGATACTCAGAGTTCCCTGTATAACTCAGCCTGCAGCCTTGTGTCTTTATATGGTCACAGAACAACCCCTCAGTGACTTCTAATATCCTTATCATTTACAGTAGGGGGTACATTATCCCTTATAATACATGAATGATACTCAGAGTTCCCTGTATAACTCAGCCTGCAGCCTTGTGCCTTTATATGGTCACAGAACAACCCCTCAGTGACTTCCAATATCCTTTTAAGAGATTTAAAGGGGAGCTACACCCAATTTAAAAATAAGGTTTATTGTTCAGTTATTAAAGGAATAAAGGGAAAGGCTTAACATGCACTTAACATTCATTTCTTATATATTTGTATTTTCATACTTGAGTAGAAATTAATATATTGTTTTTCTGGTTAATTTATTTAATTGCTTCAGTCTCCGTGTGCAGACAATTGCAATATGGCAGCCCCCTCCTTTCCCATTATCATTTATGAAGGAAGCCTGTAGGTCTGATGTTTTACTATTTTTGTATATTTTTTAGGCAACATTAGACAAATGTGCCAAGTGTCAGCTCCTAATCACACAGCATATAGTTCGTGCCATGGGGAGCGGGTATCACCCCGAATGCTTCACCTGTGTGGTGTGTCAGAGACGAATCGCTGACGAGAGTTTTGCTGTGGATGAATTCAATGACGTGTTCTGTGCGGAGGATTATTACAGGTACCAGGGAATGATTGGGTTAATAAAAGCAAAGAATCTCTCCAAACATCTCCCTTCTCAATCATTTCTTTCAATATAATTCACTGGGACAGAATGTTCTGTTATACAGATAGCTAGAGTCTCAGCCATAAAGCAGGACAGGACTGCTGCTTACAATGGGGATCAGATAGGATCTGTGCAGCCACTGGGACAGAATGTTCTGTTATACAGATAGCTAGAATCTCAGCTGCCATAAAGCAGGACAGGACTGCTGCTTACAATGGGGATCAGATAGGATCTGTGCAGCCACTGGGACAGAATGTTCTGTTATACAGATAGCTAGAATCTCAGCTGCCATAAAGCAGGACAGGACTGCCGTACTGCAGACAAAGGGAGGAGATCACACTTTCTAGTGCAACCATAAAACTCCCAACCTCATACAAACTATTTCCAGACCTCCATGAGGCTGTACTGCTTCTAAATCTGCTCCATTAATTGTTCTTAATCTCTGTGTAGCACAATATCAGCCATACTGGGGTATTGTGTTTTTTTTTACTTCATTTCAGTCTTTATACCTTTTTACTTTAGGAAATTTGCCCCAATCTGCAGCGCCTGCAACGACCCCATCATCCCAAAAGACGGGAACGACTCCTATAAAATAGAGTGTCTTGGTCACAACTACCACGAGAACTGTTACCGCTGTGAGGTAAGAGGCAAATATGGGGTCAAAAATCCTCCACCCCATGGGGTTAATCAGGCAAGTTGTGCAGTCACCCCCATATTTACTATCCAGAATAACTAAATTGGTCATGTGATGCCCTCCCGCACTGTATAGGCTAATACAGGAGCAGGAAGTACAGAGAATCAGAGCTCTGTACCTGGGTAAGTACTGGGGGAGATTCACTTACCCAGGGGGAGGTTCCTGTCTGACCATGGGAAAGAGAACAGCCCAGGAGCAGGAAGTACAGAGAATCAGAGCTCTGTACCTGGGTAAGTACTGGGGGAGATTGGATTCACTTACCCAGGGGGAGGTTCCTGTCTGACCATGGGAAAGAGAACAGCCCAGGAAGTACAGAGAATCAGAGCTCTGTACCTGGGTAAGTACTGGGGGAGATTGGATTCACTTACCCAGGGGGAGGTTCCTGTCTGACCATGGGAAAGAGAACAGCCCAGGAGCAGGAAGTACAGAGAATCAGAGCTCTGTACCTGGGTAAGTACTGGGGGAGATTGGATTCACTTACCCAGGGGGAGGTTCCTGTCTGACCATGGGAAAGAGAGCAGCCCAGGAGCAAGAAGTACAGAAAATCAGAGCTCTGTACCTGGGTAAGTACTGGGGGAGATTGGATTCACTTACCCAGGGGGAGGTTCCTGTCTGACCATGGGAAAGAGAACAGCCCAGGAAGTACAGAGAATCAGAGCTCTGTACCTGGGTAAGTACTGGGGGAGATTGGATTCACTTACCCAGGGGGAGGTTCCTGTCTGACCATGGGAAAGAGAACAGCCCAGGAGCAGGAAGTACAGAGAATCAGAGCTCTATACCTGGGTAAGTACTGGGGGAGATTGGATTCACTTACCCAGGGGGAGGTTCCTGTCTGACCATGGGAAAGAGAACAGCCCAGGAGCAGGAGGATAGGTGCCAAGTGAATAGAAGGCAGAATGTACAGAGATATAAAATGTAACGGTATTTAGTAGACATGTTCCATTTTGGGTTGTTCTCTTGGCAGAGATGTGACGTTGTCCTGTCCTTGGAGGCCACAGAGACTGGATGTTTCCCAATGAAAGGGCATTTGCTGTGCAAGTCGTGTCACTTATCCTGGAAGGAGGAGCTTTCTTAACGGACTTGTCATGTGATGTCACAGTGCAGGGGGGCCCCACTTGGCTCCATCTAGACTATTTTAGCTGAATCTTTGTTCCTTTGCACATGAGACAACTCATCACTCGGATTGTTCCGGCCAACCTGGAAATTGGACTGTGTGGAATGAGAACAAATGAATGGGGTCCGGATAGGGCCCCCCAAACCCAAGAAACACATAATGGAAAAAGAATTCCCATGATGCTCAGCAGCTGCAGCCACAGGCCTATGTGATTCCCCACTGTGAATGAACTGTCAGACCCCATGCAGTGAGCCATGCAAGGGTTAATAAGGAACAATCAATAGAGGTGAATCCTGATGAAATACATAATAAACCTGGGGCCCTCCAGCTGTGTGCACAGTCCCAGTTGCAGATCAAGCACAGCCGGCCGGGGGACCCACAGGTTGGACTCACCTTTCCAGACTGATGTGAGACATTCTTGTGATTCCTGTGCCAAAATGCAAATACACTCCAGTGATTGGACCGAGCGACTGTTATAATAAATTCGCCTTATTGGGGCCCAGTATTCCTTCCTACGCACAACAGGGTTTGGGGCTGAACACAAAGTGGGTTCTGGGCCCTCACCCCAATTTATACATTCAGCACATGGAGGTTTCTATTTCTTCTATTTGCTACACTTAATAGGCCAGTTCTTTGTAGGCTTGTGGCAGATGGTTGGGGGGCAGGGCTAACAGATACAGGTGGGGTACCCCACGGACAGAGAAACATACATAGGGGGGACCTCTCACTGGTACCCAATATCATAAGCTCGGGAACAGGGACATTCAATGGAGCTTTCTGCTCCCAGGGAGACAGAGCAACCAATCAGATCTTTGCTTTCCTCTTCTACTTCTTCGTACGACCTTAATTACTACTAATAACCCTGCGGCAGGAACCATAGAGACGGCACAAAGGTGCCTGGATCAGTATGAGACTGAGGAGCCCAGAACTATAAGGACACAATGCAAACCCTGTGCTGCTCTCCTCCCATTACCTGCCCCACTGAACCCTCCTCATACCTACCCACCAGCTTTACAGTGTATTACAGTACCTGCCCCCTCCCCCCATTTGTTCTATTAATATATTGTCCTGCTGTGCAGTGCCGAGTACATAAGTAGAGCTATATACACACACATATATATATATACAGTCAGATAGAGGGGACCATTGTTTGCAGGAAACATTGTAATTGTAATGTCTATTGCCCTTTTACATGATCCAGTGTTACACTGACACCTGCTGGTGGATCTGATTTACTGCAGAAATCCAAAACATTTGTTCTCTGTGATATTCCCTGTTCTGCTGCAGTTTACTCATCACTTCTCCTATAGCATTACTCCTATAAGTATTTGCTGTGGGGTGAAGGGCTGTGGCAAATAATGATCAACAGCAGAGGGAAGGGAGTGTGACTGTGGGATAGCAGGTATAGTAGGGAGAGATGGTGTCTATAGTAACAGTGGGATAATAGTCTCTGGGAAGGGAGTGTGACTGTGGGATAGCAGGTATAGTAGGGAGAGATGTGCCTATAGTAACAGTGGATAATAGTCTCTGGGAAGGGAGTGTGACTGTGGGATAGCAGGTATAGTAGGGAGAGATGGTGTCTATAGTAACAGTGGATAATATTCTCTGGGAAGGGAGTGTGACTGTGGGATAGCAGGTATAGTAGGGAGAGATGTGTCTATAGTAACAGTGGATAATAGTCTCTGGGAAGGGAGTGTGACTGTGGGATAGCAGGTATAGTAGGGAGAGATGGTGTCTATAGTAACAGTTGATAATAGTCTCTGGGAAGGGAGTGTGACTGTGGGATAGCAGGTATAGTAGGGAGAGATGTGTCTATAGTAACAATGGATAATAGTCTCTGGGAAGGGAGTGTGACTGTGGGATAGCAGGTATAGTAGGGAGAGATGGTGTCTATAGTAACAGTTGATAATAGTCTCTGGGAAGGGAGTGTGACTGTGGGATAGCAGGTATAGTAGGGAGAGATGGTGTCTATAGTAACAGTGGATAATAGTCTCTGGGAAGGGAGTGTGACTGTGGGATAGCAGGTATAGTAGGGAGAGATGGTGTCTATAGTAACAGTGGATAATAGTCTCTGGGAAGGGAGTGTGACTGTGGGATAGCAGGTATAGTAGAGAGAGATGGTGCCTATAGTAACAGTTGATAATAGTCTCTGGGAAGGGAGTGTGACTGTGGGATAGCAGGTATAGTAGGGAGAGATGTGTCTATAGTAACAGTGGATAATAGTCTCTGGGAAGGGAGTGTGACTGTGGGATAGCAGGTATAGTAGGGAGAGATGGTGTCTATAGTAACAGTTGATAATAGTCTCTGGGAAGGGAGTGTGACTGTGGGATAGCAGGTATAGTAGGGAGAGATGGTGTCTATAGTAACAGTGGATAATAGTCTCTGGGAAGGGAGTGTGACTGTGGGATAGCAGGTATAGTAGGGAGAGATGGTGTCTATAGTAACAGTGGATAATAGTCTCTGGGAAGGGAGTGTGACTGTGGGATAGCAGGTATAGTAGAGAGAGATGGTGCCTATAGTAACAGTTGATAATAGTCTCTGGGAAGGGAGTGTGACTGTGGGATAGCAGGTATAGTAGGGAGAGATGGTGTCTATAGTAACAGTTGATAATAGTCTCTGGGAAGGGACTGTGACTGTGGGATAGCAGGTATAGTAGGGAGAGATGGTGCCTATAGTAACAGTGGATAATAGTCTCTGGGAAGGGAGTGTGACTGGGGTAGCAGGGATAGCAGGTATAGTAGGGAGAGATGGTGCCTATAGTAACAGTGGATAATAGTCTCTGGGAAGGGAGTGTGACTGTGGGATAGCAGGTATAGTAGGGAGAGATGGTGTCTATAGTAACAGTGGATAATAGTCTCTGGGAAGGGAGTGTAACTGTGGGATAGCAGGTATAGTAGGGAGAGATGGTGCCTATAGTAACAGTGGATAATAGTCTCTGGGAAGGGAGTGTAACTGTGGGATAGCAGGTATAGTAGGGAGAGATGGTGTCTATAGTAACAGTGGATAATAGTCTCTGGGAAGGGAGTGTGACTGTGGGATAGCAGGTATAGTAGGGAGAGATGGTGTCTATAGTAACAGTGGGGATAATAGTCTCTGGGAAGGGAGTGTGACTGTGGGATAGCAGGTATAGTAGGGAGACATGGTGCCTATAGTAACAGTGGATAAGTGACTGGTTATTCCATTACTATAATACACACAGTAATACTATGTATATTACTATACCTATAACATGAATTTACAGACCCCCCATATTCAAGTCTGTAGGCTTAATTAACTGATTCTCTATACACCCTATAAAGACACCCAGTGAAACAATAAAGTGGGTGCTGTGATCTCCAGTTAATTACACAAAGCAGGTGATTGGGGTAACAAGGTGATTGTACAAGGGGTGTAACACATTTAGGATTAACATAAAAGGGAGTGAGTTGAGGTTATTTTTATTCCGTGTCGGGTAGTGATGATTCAGGCATCACCTTCTCACAGGGAGAACCAGCAGTGCAGCAAGGGGTGAATGACCCAGTAAAGCAGCACAATCGCAGTGTCAGGGTGGGACTCGGGGCTAAAGCTGCAGCCAGACTTGTCAGTGGCCCAGAATGAGAGTCTATAACCCCCACACGTGTATTTGTCTCTATATACAGTATATATATATACAGTATATATAAATCAGTAAGAGACATGTGTAATTAGTTACACACAGGCATCTCCTCACCTGCCCCACATACAATAACTGGGGGTAAATTCATGAGAAATACAGAAATGAGTCTCTGCAATATTTCCCTTGTTATTTCCCAACTGACCCCTAGAGGGCAGCGCCAGCACAACGTACAGCTTTTACTCTACCCCAAATAATTCTGATTGGCCATTGAGAGGATCCTATTGGCTGGCACCATCATTGGGAATTAACCTCTCGTTACTGCACCTACTTATTAATTGTGCTGAGTAATTGTGCATTTCTGTGACACAAGTACGGCTCCTTAACCCTTTGTGCCCGCACAACAAGAACCGGACGGGAGTGTGGGGTACAATAGTGACACACGTTGGGGAGAATACACACAGGAGTAAAGTTACACTGGAGTAACAGGATTTCTGGGGTTACTAAAATCTCACGTCATCATCATATACATCACTTTTATGCATTTCTTGTGCAATTTTATCATTTCTACGAATACACTGCGCAGCACTAGTGATCAGCAAATCTGTCTCTTTTCGCTTCGACAAAAAATTCGACAAACTGCAAAGAAAATGTGTGAAATGGCGAAAACTCTGTCACCGTCAATGGCCTTTTTTACGAGCAACAACTATTCTCGCTCCAGATGCATTAAAGTCAATGGGCGTTTTTTCTTACGGAGACTTTTTTGTCCTAATGCGCCAGGCTGGTGGTACACTACGATTCAGGGGAGATTAGTCGCCCAGCGACAAATCTCCTCTTCTTCGGGCGACCAATCTCCTCGCAGTACCTTCCCGCTGGTAAGAATGTGAATCACCGCTGGGATGGCATACGGATTGCTTCATTTTCTGAAGTTGCCTCACAAGGAAACTTCGGGCGACTTAGGAAAACCGAAGGGATTCATATGCCATCCCGCTATTCACATTCTTGCTGGCGTAAAGGCATTTCGGGAAGATCAGTCGCTTGCAGTAGAAGAGATTTGTCACTGGGCAACTAATCTCCCTGAATCTGCACATGTGCCACCACCCTTAAAGTCAATGGACGTTTTTTCTTATGGCGACTTTTTTCTCCGAATGCATTAAAGTCAATGGGCGTTTTTTCTTATGGCGACTTTTTTCTCTGAATGCATTAAAGTCAATGGACGTTTTTTCTTATGGCGACTTTTTTGTCCTAATGCATAAGGGTAAGGACACACTGGACGATTTGTCGCCAACGTTTTAAAAAAGTAAATCGCGGCGACAAGACGATCGTCTTTTTTGAACAGACGATTCACAGCGACTATTGGCACAGAGCGATTGTATCCCATCCACCCAAACTGGAAACGGTTTGTGCTTCCCACTGTAACCTGGCGTCTTTACGTTCTTGCGTCATTGCGTTCGCATTGTAATTTGAATACAATTGCTACTTATCTGTATGTGTGTGCGTGTCTAGGAGATTTCATTGCTTTTCTAAGTACATGCTATTTCTGATAAATCCCTCGGAAAAGGGTCTCAGTGCGTTTTGGAGCTACAGGCGATTCACAAACGCGCTGTGGGCACAGGAGCTGGCGTCTTTCATTTGGTTTTGTTCAGAGACAAAACGAGCGATATGTCGCTGCGATTTGCTTTTTAAAAACGTTGGCGACAAATCGTCCAGTGTGTCCTTACCCTTAAAGTCAATGGGCGTTTTTTCTTATGGTGACTTTTTTATCCCAATGCATTTAAGACAATGGGCGTTTTTTCTTATGGCGACTTTTTTGTCCTAATGCCTTAAAGTCAATGGGCGTTTTTTATTATTTTTGCGAAAAAATTTGCACATGACGAAATGCAGAATTTCGCCGTGAATCCATTGCTGGTGAATAAATTCGCTCATCACTACACAGCACATGTGGCCACCCAAGGATTGCAGGTGGCAGATATGGACCCAGGGTAGCGGCAGAACTACCGGGAAAGAGGAGGGTGTGATTGCACCAGGCGGGGTATCCCCCAAGGAAACCTCTTCTGGAGGGGAATTGGCATCAGTTAGTTACTGGCCCAGGTTAGTTATTAGGGTCACTAAGGCTACAAGGGTCCTGCATTGGGCCAAAAAGGCAACCAATAAACTGTGCAGCTTTAGGGCAAAAAGTTCCAGATTTCATGAGTGAGTGAGTGAGTGTTACCTGTGTAAAGGTAAAACTTGGGGCAATATGGCCCCCACCCCCACTTTCTCCCAATGAGGAGTTGGTTGATCTGCCTCACAGAGTGCCCTCACTTTCAGTTTGGGTTCAGAATTAACGTTAACCCTCTGAGGACAGTGTCCTGTTGCAGGTGTGTCTGACCAACTGGACCAACACAGGCTCTGGACTCTACATTGAACTGCCCCACACCCAGCCACTATAACCAGCACATCTGACACACTGCTATACACACACATATATATATACTGTATATACCGTATAGCTCCATTTATACACACACACATATATATATATATACTGTATATACCGTATAGCTCCATTTATACACACACACATATATATATATACTGTATATACCGTATAGCTCCATTTATACACACACATATATATACTGTATATACCGTATAGCTCCATTTATACACACACATATATATATACTGTATATACCGTATAGGTCCATTTATACACATGCTTTAGCAATGACACTCATGGAATCGGGTTCAGATGCATCACAGTCTGTGCCATCCCCTGCCAGTAGAACAAGGTCCACTCCACTCCATAAGGTCCATTCCATGTTTCACACAATCATCTATAAAGTGATACTCCGGCCAATTCACCAACTCAGGTGCTAAATTGCACAAGTGCAGTTGCCAATAGTTACCACCGGACAGTCGACTGTCACTAAATGAAAATAAAGACCCAACTCGTTGGCCCTGTGTAAGGTGGCACCTACATGCATTGAGCTGCACTTGTCCAGGAATCATGGCTGCTCCCATTCATATGAGCAATAGAGACTCGGATATGTGCGTGTTATATCATAACTTATATATATATATATATAAACATACCTCGTATATACAGGATTTATTTACCCTTTGGCCCAATGCATAAAGTCAGGGGCAGGTTGGGAAATGCAGTTGGTGTGTGGCCCCTTCAGTACACACTCACACAAGGTGTAAGATCCTTGTAATTAAACATGGGGGGCACATTATCCTACACACCCGCTTGCCTCTCTGCTCTTTTCCTAATTAGTTTTATCAGGTTTCCTTGGGAAAAGTCCTTGTTTTTATTTTGGTCGCTGCCATGGGAACGCACACTTTGCAGTTGCATGAATTAGATGGGTGGGCCCAGGCCCTTTAATGAGCTGTGCTGGGAAGAACATTCTGGAGTAATTAATTCCCAGTCTCTGACAAACCTGATCCCCCCCACCAAGGTCTAATGTGTCGTGAGATCAGCTCAATAATTGCAGTGTATGGCGTTAATTAGGCTGCATCTGGCGCGGATCAGCCCACCCATACGAACACACGAGGCACATAAGTGTTTAGTATCATTAGCAGATATAAATATACCCTATAGAATTATATACATAAGTATACAGACATGGCCACCAACAGAAATCATTGGACTGTGTCCCCTGGGGGTTGAACCCTGTTTACTAAGCAGAATGGAGTCGGCTGCTGTAGGGGCCCAAAATCTGCCCCAATGTTGTCAGCAAACCCTTCTAGTGGTTCCAATCACACTGATGCAGTGAATTTTTGGGGACCATCACTGATCAGCTGACTCAAAACCAAACTTACTCTTTTCTAACTTTGCCCCCCTCAAAATGATGTAAATGTGTTGCTTTTGCAGTACCTGAAATGACAGACCATATGGGGGGTCTTCTTTTTTGGGGCTCCTTTATGTCACATGCTTAGGTCCACCTATACGTATTGGGCATAAAAATGTTCAGAGGACCCCAGGCTTTCATATTTGGGGTGATTTATATTGATACCTAAAAGTCTGTGTGGAAATAAGATGCTGCAGTGTGGACATTTTGAGGTTATATTTGGAAATGTCACCAATATCGCCAAATTTAGGAAAGTTTTGCGGCTTGTTGCTTTGGAGTAGAAAGACATGCATACCCAATTTGGAATCAGGGGAATGCGTACTTTCCGAAAATATTTGGTTTTCTGGGGTGAACTTACTCTTTTTTTAACTTTTCCTCCCTCAAAAGGATGTAAATGTGTTGCTTTTGCAGTACCTGAAATGACAGACCATATGGGGGTCTCCTAGATGCTTCTCACACCATCAGAGGGAACTGATCAGGAGTGGGCTGCTTTGGGCCTGGGTTGAGAAGGGGTGGCTGCAGGTCAGTTCCCAAGCCTCACATCTCTAATGGCCAGGGTTCTGTTTTCCATTGCGGTCCATCTGTTCAACTCATACAATGTACATCATTACTTGTACAGAAGGAACGTCCAGCAGAGACAGGTGCCCGAGCCGTGCCCATAGTGTTGACAATAACAAGCCATTTGGACACATTTAGAAGGTACATTTGTACACTTTGCAGGAACAAACTGGACATCTCTTGACCAAAAAGCAGGAGCACCCAAATTGCCCCTCATTTCGAACTATAGAGACACACAAACCCTCCTCCTGTGGTTAGAGCAGCCGTCTGCTTATTGGTGCAGGGCTTGGTCACGGCCTCTTTGTTCGTTTCTCTTATTGTCCCTTTATACCCGTCCTCCTGCTCTCTGATTTGTGGCCTTCAATCCTAAGTGCTGGGAGCCTGCAGCAGCCTGACAAGCCTCACGAGTAGCACGTCCTTCCTCCACATTTCAGAAGGTGCTTGTTCAACTCCAAAATGTTGCTTGTAGCAAAGAATTGCACAGCAGCCCACCCCCTACCCACCATCACCACATTGCCTGCTTAGCATTCCATGGCCATAACAAGCTCCGAGAAGCCACGTGCGTGCCAAGCTGGAACTAGAGATTATGGCAATGTGCAGATTCAAGAGTCACACACATGAGAGAACTGGCATTCTGTACAAATAGCAGCACGCCCCGGTCTCCTGGTATCTCAGTCAGTAGTAATCTACATTGTAAGCATGTGCAAAGCCCCGGTCCACAGAAGCCAACAAATCCTTCACATCATCGTCACGTCAGCTAGAGAACTTGCCAAGAACTAACCCCTGTGAGTGTCGTTCGTCCTGCCACTCCAAACGGCTGGGGGCAAATGAGGGGGCAACCTCTGTTAAGTGCTGCATGGGATGTGGACACTAATATACTGTATAGAAGAAATAGGAGGCGTCATATTCTTCTCATGGCATGAAAGGTGACCACACTGCCTGGCATTCAGTTTAATCGACATTTTTTTTTTAGTTCATTTAAAACTAAAAGAAAATAAGAACTTAAAGTAATATGGTTTAGAATCAGGAATAAAAGATGCTGGAAGTAGCAGACACAGTTCTCACTTAGACGACAAGCTCACGTGTAAATAAAACACAACAGTGCAACAGTTTTATTGGGGAGAATAAACTTCGCTCTCTACAATCTTACAAGTAAAGTTTTCCAAATACGGATTTGTTGGAAATGGTTACAAAATTCAGTTGTAAAGTGTTTTAAGAAATGGAACAGTTGATTTAAGTTCTCTTTAGTATAAGACATGGGCCGCTGACGACACACTGTGATAATAATAAGACATGAAAGAAAGAGTCAGGACATGCGAGTCTCACAATGGACTCCACTGTGTTTCAAATAAAATACATCTTATATTTAGTTGAAGGAATAGTGCCAGAAGACCCAGTCATATTTATTGTCATCTCTTCTGCATAGAAGAAAGAAATGCATACATAATGAGACAAAATTGCAATGTACCTGTCCCACCCCAGACCACATACATATTACACATACTCCCAAACAAACATGTACTGTGTTAAAAATCAAAACTTATTTCAGTGTACACTTTCAAGCCAAGAATATATAAATGAAACCCATGTTTTAGCTCACACTCCTTCATTTTAACACTAGAGTATTTCTTTATATTTTGTGCCATTTATTTGTGCAATCACACCTTATCTAAAATCTAATATCAACCTTACTATAGAGTGCAATAATTGTGCCTGATTGTACCTAATATAAGGTACTATTTTAGTACCTATATAACCACAATTCACATTATCTATTTTTTTTTCCATCACTGTGTTGTGCAATAAAGTGCATCTCTGTTACCTCCTCTCACAGCCAATAATAAAGTGCATTTATTGTGCATAACCCATAATATGTGCAATATGGAAGCAACCCCATCCCTAACGATCCACCTTTGCCTTCAACTCCCATGTGCAACCCTTTTATATCTAGTCTATGAGGGACAGGATTAAAAACCGAAGCCTAAAAACATTGAATTTCTATAAAAAGACCAGATAGTTACCCACAATTTTAAAAGAGCAGTTTCTCATTTAAAAGTCTTACAGCTTGAGGGATAAAACGGTTACAAAACCTGGCTGAACGTGCACGAATGCTACGATATCTCCTTCTAGATGGCAGCAGATCAAAAAACTTATTAAAAGGGTGTGAAGGATCATCCGCTATACTGGATACCTTACAAAAACATCTCTTGTTAAAAATCTCTTGAATTGAAAGTAAAAACTCTCCAAAAATTACACTTCCCGTCCTCACAATTCTTTGTAGCCTCTTGCAGTCACTAAAACTAAGATAGAATTTGCCTATAGACTCTCAATAACTCCTCTGTAAAAGGGCACAAGTACAGATCTAGGGAGATTTACTTTCCTCAACCTTCTTAAAAAAGAAAAGCCATTGTTGTGCTTTACCAACCAAAGCAGAGGAATTTAGGCTCCATGTTAGGTCGTCTGAGATATGAACTCTAAGAAATTTAGTATTACTAACTTTCTCAACAACGGAGCCATTTATCTGAAGAGTCAACTCCAGGATATGGTTTTTCTCAGCACAATTGTACCATTTTTGGACACAATACTTGTCCAGACAATTTTCGTAAATACAAGATTCCTCTGCACTCAACCCATTATCAATATATTTAAGACAGCGACAATTTGTGCTACTGCTACTGAAAAATGCCTTACCCTTTAAACAACACAGGGATTGTTTGTCCATATATTGCAATATATTTAAGCTGAACAACTACGTCACACTCATCCCATATCTGGCCAGTCCTATGCTCAATTTTCATCTGATTCATTAAGAATTCTATGGTTTAATTATACTTTTTATAAACGGGACGAATACGTTTTACCTGCAACTTACTAGCTGCTTTCAAAGTAAAACTCCCAAACTTGGCTGCCCTTTTATTAGACACCAGTGGGATCACCCGACTATAGTTGGAGGGGGTGGGAGCTACAACATGGAGCTGGTCACTGCTCCTGTAGAACTATAACAAACAAGGGAAAGTTGTGCTCACCACTAGTTTTTAAAATCATTAGGCGGGGGTGCAATGAGGCTGTGACCACAAAAAACATATAGACAAATACAAGAGTCCTCTGCACTCAACCCATTATCTATATATTTAAGACAGCGACATTTTGTGCATACCGCTACAGATATGGGATGACTTTGACGTAGTTGTTCAGCTTAAATATATTGCAATATATGGACAAACAATCCCTGTTTTGTTTAAAGGGTAAGGCATTTTCAGTAACAGTAGCACAAAATGTCTCTGTCTTAAATATATTGATAATGGGTTGAGTGCAGAGGAATCTTGTATTTGTATATATGTTTTTTGTGGTCACAGCCTCATTGCCCCCCCGCCTAATGATTTTAAAAACTAGTGGTGAGCACAACTTTCCCTTGTTTGTTACAGACAATTTTCGTCCCATGGCAATTTGTAGTTTAGTCGATCGGACAGGTTAGAATATGTATCCATTAAATTGAACAATTTGCTGAAATGCGTGGGTGACTGTCACTGCTATATCCAGGACATAACTATCATAGGATTCGGTTCTCCCAATTAATAACCAGACCATCGTCTGATTTGTTCTTTTTCCTACAGTTTAAAAAAAATCGTTCATTTTAGATCATTGCATAAAACAAATGATCGATATCCAAACATTTGACAAACAAGAAATATGATTTGAACAGCTTCAGGTTTCAGATTCAGCGGCTGAGGGCTCATTTAGTCCAGGGTTTTGTACCCAACTGCAAGTGGATTATCTTTACTGTACATTGTATCTAAGGACAAATATTGGAACACATAGGGGTTCATTTATCAACACTGGGCAAATTTGCCCATGGGCAGTTACCTATAGCAACCAATCAGTGATTAGCTTTTTAAAGCCAGCTGCAAATAGAACAACGAATGCAGCAATTTGATTGGTTGCCATGGGTTACTGCCCATGGGCAAATTTGCCCAGTGTTGATAAATGACCCCCATTGGGTCTATTACCGACTTATGCAATTTGACATCATAATGGGGGGGGGGGGCTGCCTCTGGCTGCAGATTTACACATGGACAGCGATTCAAGGACAATGTCCCAAAACTCCTCAATATTCCGTTTCATTCCAGATAACCTTTGGTCCTGCAGACAAGGCACTCCATGGGCTTGGTAACACATTTATAACAGAGCAGTATAACGGTGCAATTAGAACTCAATAGGAGGTGCTATGGAAGGTTGTGGGCAGCCCCCTCACTATTTTAGCGATTATATAAAAACAAGTGCACTGAATAATAGCAGTGGCCCATGCTGAAATTGGACCCTAGTATCATTCCTAGCTGAGGCCGGCTGCTCCGTAACATGGGAGTTCTCTCACGACCCTTGGCCCAGCAGACAGAAATAGCTCACTCTTCTTCTGGACCTTTACCCCCAAAGAAAGATAAGGAAATAGGGCAGAGTTAAAGAGGAGAGGTGTGGAAGCAAAGTGCAAAGGCCACAGAAGGTAAGGATACAATTTCTTGTGGAGCAGAATTAGGAAAGGATTGCCGATAGTCTGATTTTCAGTGGGAGACTGTCACCAGCTTTGTCAGACATAACTATCGTAGGATTACTGTCAGGGGCAGAACATCGGCTGATCTGTTCTTTTACTACTTTATTTCATCTGAATGGTTAGTGGCAGGTCTGGAGATGGGGACGTTTGCATCTATGGCCAACTTTAAACTAACCAATATCCACTGAACAGATCTGTTGAGATCACTGGGCAGAATACACATACTGGAAATAATACAATATATCTGTACATATGGGCAGCTCTTCCATACACCGACAGGATCAGAATCACTCCAGCACTAAAAGAACTATAGACATCCACACCAGCGGAGTAAGGTTATAGCAGGTTATAATTGCTGCTTAGCCAGCAGTCAGGCCGAAAACTGCGTCAATGAACAGTTGCAGGCCTTAAGGTAGCCATACACGCTACAATTACGATATTTCCCACAAACATTGTTGGTAGGAAAGATCTTTCGTCCACTCCACTAACGTTAAAGGGATCCTGTCATCAGAAGACATGTTTTTTTCAAAACGCACCAGTTAATAGTGCTACTCCAGCAGAATTCTGCACTGAAATCCATTTCTCAAAAGAGCAAACTGATTTTTTTATATTCAACTTTGAAATCTGACATGGGGCTAGACATTTTGTCAATATCCCAGCTGCCCCCAGTCATGTGACTTGTGCCTGCACTTTAGGAGAGAAATGCTTTCTGGCAGGCTGCTGTTTTTCCTTCTCAATTTAACTGAATGTGTCTCAGTGAGACATGGGAATTTAACTATTGAGTGTTGTTCTTAGATCTACCAGGCAGCTGTTATCTTGTGTTGGGGAGCTGCTATCTGGTTACCTTCCCATTGTTCTGTTGTTTGGCTGCTGGGGGGGAAGGGAGGGGGGTGATATCAGTCCAACTTGCAGTACAGCAGTAAAGAGTGATTGAAGTTTATCAGAGCACAAGTCACATGACTTGGGGCAGCTGGGAAATTGACAATATGTCTAGCCCCATGTCAGATTTCAAAATTGAATATAAAAAAATCAGTTTGCTCTTTTGAGAAATGGATTTCAGTGCAGAATTCTGCTGGAGCAGCACTATTAACGGATTCATTTTGAAAAAAACATTTTTTCCCATGACAGTATCCCTTTAAGAGCTGAATCATCAAATATGCAGGTAAAAACAAACGTTATGATGTTCGGAACCTTCAAAGGCACCCAATCAAAATTTTCAGTCCCGACGAGATGACCGAGATCAGTCACCTTGTTTCCCACCGTACACACAATGATTATCACATGAAAGGTCTTTCGTAAAATAATATTGGTTTTTATCTATGGCCACCTTTAATCTGACAAGGAAATCAAATAGACCCACTCAAAACCTGCCATGTTTAGCCACCTTTACCATGATTGCCCTATAGGCTGAGTCTCCCCAACAACTGCTCCAGGATATCATCTCATGCTCCAGCCCCCACCCAAAGAGACCAATACAACAGCTTGGGAACCACTGTATTAAGTTTCTTGGGAGGAGGATCTCAGACTGGTTGCAGTGTTCTACTCACTGCAGATCTATACAGATACACTATGCTACATGTTCAGGGGTCAAACTGTAATAATCAAGGGCTACATCCCACTCCCAAGCCTCCAGTTAAGACAGTCCTTGCCTTAGACTCCCATGAGGGAAAGAGCATAGTGTGATATAAAGTAATGATGCCATATATGTGGGTGCAATATTTAGGATATATGTATTTGGGGCAAAGAAAATATTTAACTTTCTAACTACTGTATGTTATTAACTGTCAGGCACCATCTGTTTAAAGAAAGAGAAACTGGATATAATTTGTGAAATCAGCTCTTTCTGCATTGGGTATATGTATGTCTGACACAGCCCTGTATCCATAGAGAACACATATGCCACAGCCTTACACATATTACACACACACGGCAGGGCACACAGTGCAGCTACACAAATAAGACAATACAATGTTGCACTAACTAGCACCACACTTAATGGAAAAACTGCCAAAAACACAACACTGGGTAAGAAGAGACACAATCAGCACAACTGTGAGTGTGCTCCGCTGACAAAGCACCTGCGCCACAGTATAGGGATGACAAAGGCGCCTTTACAAACACATTCACTGTCCAAAACTGAGCAACACTAAGGCTAATATCACACACACAGTATATTTCCACTGTTGCGAAAACCACTCATTTGTTGCGCTTCTTTCTTGTGTGACACTTCAGACACAGTAATGTAATACCTTTGTCACAATGCACAGGGGCTGAGATTTTAGCCTCAAAATATAGATTATGGGTGGGACCAACAAAGGACCAATATATAACGAAATTATATAGGTGGGAGATACACAGACGTACATACAGGGATATATTACAGGTGGGACAGACAGAGGCACATATATTGTGAATAAAGTACCCCCTCTTGTACATTATAAGGATATTATAAATTACCGAGGAGTTTCATGACCATATAAAAATATTCATGGCTTCTGTGTATTATACAGGCATATATTACAGGGGACACACATGCAGGGATATATTACAGGTGGGACACACATACAGGGATATATTACAGGGGACACACATACAGGGATATATTACAGGTGGGACACATATACAGGGATATATTACAGAGGACACACATACAGGTATAATAAAGGGGACACACATACAGGTATATATTAAAGGGGACACATATACAGGGATATATTACAGGGGACACATATACAGGGATATATTACAGGAGGGACAGACAGACACATATACAGGGATATATTACAGAGGACACACATACAGGTATATATTAAAGGGGACACATATACAGGGATATATTACAGGGGACACATATACAGGGATATATTACAGGAGGGACAGACAGACACATATACAGGGATATATTACAGGGGACACACATACAGGTATATATTAAAGGGTACACATATACAGGGATATATTACAGGGGACACACATACAGGGATATATTACAGGGGGGACAGAGACACATATACAGGGATATATTACAGGGGACACACATACAGAGATATATTACAGGGGACACACATACAGGGAAATATTACAGGGGACACACATACAGGGATATATTACAGGGGACACACATACAGGGATATATTACAGGGGACACACATACAGGGATATATTACAGGGGGGTCATACACATATACAGTGGACAACAAACACAGAGAACAAGCCAAGAGAGACACTGGGTGCCGCCAGCAGCAGCGCCTATTGTCCCCTCAGTCTCGAGTCCCGAAGTGCGCATGCGCCGCTCCGCGTACAAAATGGCGGAAGAGTCCCAGGCGTCCTCACAAAATGGCGGCAGACGGAGTTTAACACAAGGAAACAGCGAGGGAGGTATTCTCCTGCTCCTTACACTCCGAATCCTATCCGAGCCTTCAGCCGGGGACTACATACAGCTGCTCCAGTGTTCACAGGGCACGGTAGTCCTATATATTCCTGTGAGACTCCGCCGACACACGCAATGCACCGAGGCATTTTATTAACCCCCACCATCCTAACCGGGTGACAGACAACCCGACATGTGCCCGGGAACCCCAATCTCTTCTCAGTCAGCGCTCACTTTGCCTCCGTTCTTCTAGAACCTTCCGCCGCCCTGAACTTTGCGCTTGCGCAGAACCGTCTTAGCTTTGCCGCAGAGAGACGCATGCGCAGGTACAGCATTCTGTCAGGAGATGCCCTGGGACGTAGCTTTGCGCTTGGTCACTATGGAAACCAATACTCGGCACTGTGACACGCACGTTTGCGTCTTTGGAGATTCGTTGTGCACATGCGCACTGCGCCCTCGCTGCTGTCATGTTGTTGCTAGGGGAAGGGATGTTGTTTGCCTGAGACTTTGCCACCTCAGGGATTATGTCTCCGCCTGACAAATCTCACCTCCTCCTCATGTGGAAATAAAATCATCATTAGTCTCCTAACCTAAGATTTGAGGGTTGTATTCCTGTCAGGAAAGTGTAAATAATTGCCTTTAATTGCTTTTCTCACAGGATTTGCTCAGCTGCCCTTTTGATTCATCATTAGATCCTGTTTCTTTCATGAATGTTCACTTTGTTTTCATTCGATTCCTCTTCAGTTACTGGAGGAGGCTCCGGCTTTGAGCTGGTGACCCTCAAATGAGATTCATCCAAGAGGTGATTGGCCGATCGCTGTTAAGGAGGTAGATCGTGAAATGATGAGAAGGTTGGTGAGCACAGAGCAGTCGTACTTCTGGAGATCTTTCTTCTGACTGAAAATTGATGGGATGGACAGATTCCCCTTCATTTGTAAACTGCGCGTGTGTGTGGGCCAGTGCTTTGTTCAGCGAGATTGTGTGTAATGAACGTTTGTTCTTCAGAATTACATTAAATGACAGTGATAAATATATGAAACGGCTCAAAAGAAAAAGCTGTCGCAAAGATATATGTTCAGGCCTGGATTTGTGGAAAGGCCACCAAGGACTAGGGCAGCAGAATGTTAGGGGGCGGCCTGCTGACCAACCACACCCACATCGGTTCAAAAACACTTGGGATGCGCAGGAGATACGACCATTTTTTAAATCTCCCCATTGCTCTGGTCCCAATGACGAGAATTTGCACGAATAAAGGGGAAGGGACAGGGGCGATAAACGGCAGTGGGACTAGGGGCACCCGCTATGTAAATCCGGCCCTGTATATGTTACATTTTTTTTACTTTTTATTTTTTCACATGATAACGCATGAATGAAGGGTACATAAAAGAACATTTGGCTTGAAAAAAAAGTATACACCAAGGCCTATACACAGGAACACCATCAGAAATCACAGTACAACAACATTTACTGGGCCCTGCTTAGCGTTGCCACCAGGCCAGAGATTTAAAAAATGATGGTTGATCCCCATGTTATTAATAGGGAATAAAGATAAATATATAGGAAGGTCAGTGATCCCAATGTTATTAATAGGGAATAAAGATAAATATATAGGAAGGTCAGTAATCCCAATGTTATTAATAGGGAATAAAGATAAATATATAGGAAGGTCAGTGATCCCAATGTTATTAATAGGGAATAAAGATAAATATATAGGAAGGTCAGTGATCCCAATGTTATTAATAGGGAATAAAGATAAATATATAGGAAGGTCAGTGATCCCAATGTTATTAATAGGGAATAAAGATAAATATATAGGAAGGTCAGTGATCCCAATGTTATTAATAGGGAATAAAGATAAATATATAGGAAGGCCAGTCATCCCAATGTTATTAATAGGGAATAAAGATAAATATATAGGAAGGTCAGTGATCCCAATGTTATTAATAGGGAATAAAGATAAATATATAGGAAGGTCAGTGATCCCAATGTTATTAATAGGGAATAAAGATAAATATATAGGAAGGTCAGTGATCCCAATGTTATTAATAGGGAATAAAGATAAATATATAGGAAGGTCAGTGATCCCAATGTTATTAATAGGGAATAAAGATAAATATATAGGAAGGTCAGTGATCCCAATGTTATTAATAGGGAATAAAGATAAATATATAGGAAGGTCAGTGATCCCAATGTTATTAATAGGGAATAAAGATAAATATATAGGAAGGTCAGTGATCCCAATGTTATTAATAGGGAATAAAGATAAATATAGAGGAAGGTCAGTGATCCCAATGTTATTAATAGGGAATAAAGATAAATATATAGGAAGGTCAGTGATCCCAATGTTATTAATAGGGAAAAAAGATAAATATATAGGAAGGCCAGTCATCCCAATGTTATTAATAGGGAATAAAGATAAATATATAGGAAGGTCAGTGATCCCCATGTTATTAATAGGGAATAAAGATAAATATATAGGAAGGTCAGTGATCCCAATGTTATTAATAGGGAATAAAGATAAATATATAGGAAGGTCAGTGATCCCAATGTTATTAATAGGGAATAAAGATAAATATATAGGAAGGTCAGTGATCCCAATGTTATTAATAGGGAAAAAAGATAAATATATAGGAAGGTCAGTGATCCCCATGTTATTAATAGGGAATAAAGATAAATATATAGGAAGGTCAGTGATCCCCATGTTATTAATAGGGAATAAAGATAAATATATAGGAAGGTCAGTGATCCCCATGTTATTAATAGGGAATAAAGATAAATATATAGGAAGGTCAGTGATCCCAATGTTATTAATAGGGAATAAAGATAAATATATAGGAAGGTCAGTGATCCCAATGTTATTAATAGGGAAAAAAGATAAATATATAGGAAGGTCAGTGATCCCAATGTTATTAATAGGGAAAAAAGATAAATATATAGGAAGGTCAGTGATCCCAATGTTATTAATAGGGAATAAAGATAAATATATAGGAAGGTCAGTGATCCCAATGTTATTAATAGGGAATAAAGATAAATATATAGGAAGGTCAGTGATCCCAATGTTATTAATAGGGAATAAAGATAAATATATAGGAAGGTCAGTGATCCCAATGTTATTAATAGGGAATAAAATGGAAAATTCTATCATACTTACCGTAATTTTCCTTTCCTGGACTGAAGCATGGCAGTAGGCACTAATGGGTTAACTCCCTCGCACAGCGGAAGTACAGGAACCAATAAACCTAATTCCCAACCCCCTTACCCCATCTCTTTCCCTGTCCGAGCTCAGGTACTGAAGGGGTGGGTCGTGCCTACTGCCATGCTTCAGTCCAGGAAAGGAAAATTACGGTAAGTATGATAGAATTTTCCATTTTCCTGTCCTTCCGCATGGCAGTAGGCACTAATGGGAATTAACTAAGCAGTACAGACTTTGGGCGGGAAAATCATTTATTAAATTGAACTGAAGAGAGGACTTTAAGCCCGAAACCAGCTTTGTTTACGGAACAAACATCAAGCTTATAACAACGAACAAAAGTAGATATAGAGGACCATGCAGCTGCACTGCAAATTTCTTCCGGCGTAGCTTGAGCCTCGAACGCCCAGGACGCAGCCACCGCTCTAGTGGAGTGAGCCTTAACATGGGGAGCCTGCATAGCTTTGAGTAAATACGCCTTCTTGATACAAGCTTTTATCCAGCTTGCAATCACACGCTTAGAAGCTTGATGGCCCATAGAAGATCCTTTAAATAGCAAAAAGAGACTATCACACCTCTTGAATGCCTCGGTTCTTCGCAAGTATATTGATAAACACCTCACCAAATCCAGTTTATGCCAGTTTACTTCTTCTTCCGTAGCGGGGTTAGGGAAGAAAGCCGGCAGCACAATCTCCTTACTAGCATGAAAGGAGGATACCACTTTCGGGAGGAATTTCTCTGGTAGCCTTAACGTTACTTTATCATGTAACATTTTCAGATATGGTTCTTTCCTCAGCAATGCTTGTATCTCCCCCACTCTCCGTGCTGACGTTACCGCTATCAAGAAAGCAGTCTTCATTGACAGGAGGTCCAAGCTAATTGACTCCAGAGGCTCAAATGGTTCCGTCATGAGAGACTGAAGAACCAAATTCAAATCCCATGATGGCAAAATTGGTCTCACTTGCGGTTTCAGATGTTTGACTCCTTGAATAAAGCGGGTCACTAATGGATACTCCGCCCATTTGACTTTCGTCAATGCTGACAAGGCTGACACTTGCACTTTCAGGGTAGCCAAGCTGAGATTCTTCTCTAAGCCTGACTGCAGAAAATTTACTACTGCCGACTCGGTTGGTGATGTAAATGAATCTCCTGACAATGTACACCATTCCCTGAATCTTTCCCAAATTCTATGGTAGGTATTCTCTGTTGATGGCTTTCTAGCTGCCAACAGTGTGTCAATAGTCATTTCTGCGAGCCCAAGCTCTGTCAGCTCTTTCCGCTCAAAAGCCACCCCGTCAAAGCCCATTTTTGTGGGTTTGGGTGGAATATTTTGCCTTGGCATAGCGAACCCTGGTGATAGGGTAGCTTGACTGGATTGTCCAATGCCATTTCCCACAACCGGGCAAACCAAGGCCTTCTCGGCCACCATGGCACTACTGCTATAACTGTAGCTTTGTCTTTCTGAATTTTGTTCAATACCCTTGATATGATCGGGATCGGCGGAAAAATGTATGCCAGTTTGAACATCCACTTCAGACTGAAAGCATCCTGACACAATGCTTGCCTCTCCGGGTACCAGGAGCAGAACAGTCTCACCTTCCTGTTCCTGGATGTAGCCATGAGGTCTATCTGAGGGAGGCCCCAACGATTCACCAACGTTTGGAAACTCCCCTGCGACAACTCCCACTCCCCTGGGTGGAGTGTCCTCCGACTCAACAGATCTGCCAGAATATTCTGACGACCAGGAATATAAGTTGCTGACAAGTCGAGGAGATTGTTCTCTGCCCATTCGAAAATCTCCAAAGTCAGACTCAACAATTTCCTGCTGTGAGTCCCTCCTTGTTTCTTTATATATTTTACCGTTGTTATATTGTCTGACTGAATGAGGACTGCTGTCCCTTTGAGCTGACTTTTGAAGCTCACTAGCGCCTGCAACACCGCTTTCAGTTCCCTGAAGTTCGAGGACCACGTTACTGCCTCCGGTGGCCATATGCCTTGTGCTGATACACATGCCGTATGAGCCCCCCATCCAAGGCTGCTGGCATCCGTCGTGACCATCTGCCACGATGAGCAATCTATTGGCTTGCCCTGAGAAAGATTGAACGGATTTAGCCACCACTCCAGGCTCTTCACTGTTTGTCGTGACAGAATAATGATTTGAGACTGAGTAACTCTTTTCCACTGTTGAAGAAACCCGAACTGGAGCTGTCGAAGATGAATCATTGCCCACCTGACGGCATCCTTCGTAGCTACCAGTTTCCCTATTATCTCTTGACAGATCAGAGCCGTGGTATAAGGAAATTTGATAACACTCTGCACTCTTCGAATAATGTCTTCCACTTTGCCTAGGGGAAGATATAGTCGCGACTGCTTGGTATCCACTAGAACCCCCAAGAACTCCATCCGTTGTGACGGGACCAGTTGTGACTTTTGGAAATTTATTAACCATCCATGTTCCTCTAGAACCGTAATGGTCACCTGGACCTGCTGGTTCAGCAGTTGTTCGTTTGAGGCCTTTATCAGCAGGTCGTCCAAATAGGTGAAGATCTGTATGCCCTGCAGGCGTAGGGCGGCTATGACTGGAGCCAGAACTTTTGAAAAGGTTCTCGGTGAAGACGCTAGCCCAAAGGGAAGTGCTCGGTATTGAAAATGCTCCCCCCTTACCGAGAACCTGAGGAATCTCTGGTGACTTAAGAGAATAGGGACATGAAGATATGCATCTCGCAAATCTATCTTTGCTAGCCAATCGTTTACCCGTAGGTTCTGCGAAATAATACTCAATGTCTCCATTTTGAATGACTTTACCTTCAGGAACGAATTTAATCCTCTGAGATCTAAGATAGCTCGGAACTCCCCCGACGCCTTTTTCCTGAGGAAGATCGGAGAATAGATACCTTGTCCCTTCTGGCTTTCCGGCACTGTTAAAATTACTTCCTTTTCCAACAGATCTAATAAAATGTGATTCATTGCTCGATGAGCTTCCAGCGTTTTCGGAACCTTTGATTCCACAAAAAAACTTCTGTTTGGTTTTTTCGAAAACTCCAAGTGGTAACCTAAGGATACCACTTCCCGGACCCAACTGTCCATCGTAGTTTTCCCCCAGACTGCCTGGAATTGAAGTAGTCTTCCCCCTACTGGCGGCAGCTGGGCCTGAACACCGTCAGAACGATTTAGGCTTTCCCTGCTTGAACTCTTTTTTGAGCTGATTTTGCCCGCGATTTCTCCAAAAGGGCTGCCTATCAAATTGCTTTCCAGGCCTATAGGTCTTGGCATCCTTAAACGGCATTCTGTCCGCCCAGCCTGCACGGACTGGCTGACGTCTCACACGCCTTTCTTGCGGCAAAAAGGAGCTCTTGCCCGCCGAAGCCTTAGAAATAATACTGTCAAGTTTTTGGCCCAAACAGCAACTCCCCCTCGAAAGGGAGCGCACACAGATTGAACTTGGAAGGGGTATCTGCTTGCCAATGTTTTAGCCACAGCATCCTCCTAGCTGCCACTGCATACCCCATATTTCTGGCTGCCAATTTCAGCACCTCCAATGATGCGTCCGTGATGAAATCAATAGCCACCTTTATATCACCCACTAGGTGACCCACCTTGTCTTTGTCTCCAGCAAGCTGCAGCTCAGTTTCTATCTCTTGCAGCCAGATTTTGGATGCCTTTGCCACACACGTGACTGCTACCGCTGGCTTGCAGAGTAGCCCCGAAACTGAATAGGCCTTCCTCAGCACTGTATCCTGTCTCCTTTCTACAGGATCCTTCAAGGAAACCCCCTCATCCACTGGCAATGTGGTCTTACGAGCCACCCTTGTGATGGCAGCATCCACTTTGGGGGGGTTGGTCCACCGACTCACATCCCCCTCCGCATACGGGTACATCTTCTTCATGTGTCTAGGTTCTGAGTACTTTTTATCTGGTACTGCCCACTCTTCCTTAATAATATCTTTCAGTACATCGTGGACTGGAAATACCAGATCTTTCTTTCCTGATGATTTAAACATTCTGTCCTGCTTTTTCTCTTGTTCAGTGTCCTCTAGTTCCAATACTTTCCGGACAGCTTTTACTAGAGGTTCTATTAGATCCAAATCAAACGAGGAATCTTCATCCAATACAATTAGCTCCTCTTCCTCCTCTGAAGTAGCCGAAAGGCTACACCTTGCTGCCCCCTGCTGACGTGCTTCACACTCCGCAGGCACCTTAGGATCACGGCTCTCTTTCCCCATTACTGGGGCACTGGGACCCACTTTCTGTATCACATTAGCTGTCACAGTTCCTACTAGGTCCTCCAGTGATTTAGACATAGACTCCTTAAACCAGTCTCTCATAGCACTCCATTGATCATCTGCTCTTTTGCCAGACATAGATTCCCAGCACATTAGGCATACTTTTTTGTTATGCATCGCTGGATTATCACATATTGAACACTCTTTTTCCACCGCCTTCCTTGAATGATGACTCCTCCTTCTAGGTGACCTACAAAGAAACGAGTTTGTTACCATCACATAGGAGTCACCACACATCTCTCTGATACACTTACCCCCTAGAGGATGACCGGGATCTCCGGCTCCTAGAACTCATGCTCTGAAAAAAGAGGAGTAAATATAAGTAGCTGTACAGTTCACCTAGGTCCCCAACCGGTAGGCCTGCAACACTGCTTACATTCAGGCTCTCCCAACCAGCAAACGGCTCCTGCTGCATGTACTGCAAACAAAACCTGCTCCTGCTGTACAACAGGTAATGGGCGCTTTAAGAGCCAAGGGCGCCTAGAGATGACATCATCAAGAGTCTACACAGTGTCTTACCGCGGGATCCGACTTACTGCACTCAGAACGCCTTACTGCACACCCCGCGTCTTACCGCGTTCTAAAAGCCCAGCTACCAGGCTCCACCGGCTATATGTGAACCGGTCGCTTCGGTGAGGCAGAGAGGAACCACACCGGCACAGGGGAATCCTTCCTGATGCGAGGACAGGAAAAAAAGAGATGGGGTAAGGGGGTTGGGAATTAGGTTTATTGGTTCCTGTACTTCCGCTGTGCGAGGGAGTTAACCCATTAGTGCCTACTGCCATGCGGAAGGACAGGAAAGATAAATATATAGGAAGGTCAGTGATCCCAATGTTATTAATAGGGAATAAAGATAAATATATAGGAAGGTCAGTGATCCCAATGTTATTAATAGGGAAAAAAGATAAATATATAGGAAGGCCAGTCATCCCAATGTTATTAATAGGGAATAAAGATAAATATATAGGAAGGTCAGTGATCCCAATGTTATTAATAGGGAATAAAGATAAATATATAGGAAGGTCAGTCATCCCAATGTTATTAATAGGGAATAAAGATAAATATATAGGAAGGTCAGTGATCCCCATGTTATTAATAGGGAATAAAGATAAATATATAGGAAGGTCAGTGATCCCAATGTTATTAATAGGGAATAAAGATAAATATATAGGAAGGTCAGTGATCCCAATGTTATTAATAAAGATAAATATATAGGAAGGTCAGTGATCCCAATGTTATTAATAGGGAATAAAGATAAATATATAGGAAGGTCAGTGATCCCAATGTTATTAATAGGGAATAAAGATAAATATATAGGAAGGTCAGTGATCCCAATGTTATTAATAGGGAATAAAGATAAATATATAGGAAGGTCAGTGATCCCAATGTTATTAATAGGGAATAAAGATAAATATATAGGAAGGTCAGTGATCCAATGTTATTAATAGGGAATAAAGATAAATATATAGGAAGGTCAGTGATCCCAATGTTATTAATAGGGAATAAAGATAAATATATAGGAAGGTCAGTGATCCCAATGTTATTAATAGGGAATAAAGATAAATATATAGGAAGGTCAGTGATCCCAATGTTATTAATAGGGAATAAAGATAAATATATAGGAAGGTCAGTGATCCCAATGTTATTAATAGGGAATAAAGATAAATATATAGGAAGGTCAGTGATCCCAATGTTATTAATAGGGAATAAAGATAAATATATAGGAAGGTCAGTGATCCCAATGTTATTAATAGGGAATAAAGATAAATATATAGGAAGGTCAGTGATCCCAATGTTATTAATAGGGAATAAAGATAAATATATAGGAAGGTCAGTGATCCCAATGTTATTAATAGGGAATAAAGATAAATATATAGGAAGGTCAGTGATCCCAATGTTATTAATAGGGAATAAAGATAAATATATAGGAAGGTCAGTGATCCCAATGTTATTAATAGGGAATAAAGATAATATATAGGAAGGTCAGTGATCCAATGTTATTAATAGGGAATAAAGATAAATATATAGGAAGGTCAGTGATCCCCATGTTATTAATAGGGAATAAAGATAAATATATAGGAAGGTCAGTGATCCCCAATGTTATTAATAGGGAATAAAGATAAATATATAGGAAGGTCAGTGATCCCCATGTTATTAATAGGGAATAAAGATAAATATATAGGAAGGTCAGTGTCCCAATGTTATTAATAGGGAATAAAGATAAATATATAGGAAGGTCAGTGATCCCAATGTTATTAATAGGGAATAAAGATAAATATATAGGAAGGTCAGTGATCCCAATGTTATTTAATAGGGAATAAAGATAAATATATTAGGAAAGGTCAGTGATCCCAATGTTATTAATAGGGAATAAAGATAAATATATAGGAAGGTCAGTGATCCCAATGTTATTAATAGGGAATAAAGATAAATATATAGGAAGGTCAGTGATCCCAATGTTATTAATAGGGAATAAAGATAAATATATAGGAAGGTCAGTGATCCCAATGTTATTAATAGGGAATAAAGATAAATATATAGGAAGGTCAGTGATCCCAATGTTATTAATAGGGAATAAAGATAAATATATAGGAAGGTCAGTGATCCCAATGTTATTAATAGGGAATAAAGATAAATATATAGGAAGGTCAGTGATCCCAATGTTATTAATAGGGAATAAAGATAAATATATAGGAAGGTCAGTGATCCCAATGTTATTAATAGGGAATAAAGATAAATATATAGGAAGGTCAGTGATCCCCATGTTATTAATAGGGAATAAAGATAAATATATAGGAAGGTCAGTGATCCCCATGTTATTAATAGGGAATAAAGATAAATATATAGGAAGGTCAGTGATCCCCATGTTATTAATAGGGAATAAAGATAAATATATAGGAAGGTCAGTGATCCCATGTTATTAATAGGGAATAAAAGATAAATATATAGGAAGGTCAGTGATCCCAATGTTATTAATAGGGAATAAAGATAAATATATAGGAAGGTCAGTGATATGATCCCAATGTTATTAATAGGGAATAAAGATAAATATATAGGAAGGCCAGTGATCCCAATGTTATTAATAGGGAATAAAGATAAATATATAGGAAGGTCAGTGATCCCAATGTTATTAATAGGGAATAAAGATAAATATATAGGAAGGTCAGTGATCCCAATGTTATTAATAGGGAATAAAGATAAATATATAGGAAGGTCAGTGATCCCAATGTTATTAATAGGGAATAAAGATAAATATATAGGAAGGTCAGTGATCCCAATGTTATTGGTGACCAGGCCTCCTGCAAATTAAAAAAAAAAATTGGTGGCCAGCCCCCCCGCCATGTTTTTTTTAAAAAAAAAAAAGTAGTATCCAGGGAATACTTACTGTTAATTTGTGGTTAGTATGGTTAGGAAAAAGATTATTGGAGTTCAGTGGAACTTCATCCTCCTCAGCAAGCAGTCCTCTTCCTCCTATTTCGGTTCTTCATTCTTGTCCGTCATGCTTCTTCATTCTTCTCCATATTGTGTCCTTCGTTATTTTCCATTGTGGCTTCTTTGTTCTTTTTCAATTGCGGCTTCTCACAGCTTCTTCATTCTTCTCCAGAGCGTTCTTCATTCTACTCCATCGCAGGTTCTTCATTCTATTCCGTCGCAGGTTCTTCATTCTATTCCGTCGCAGGTTCTTAATTCTGACAATCACTTGAAAGGGTAATTTTTCCTTAATGGACAAATTGTACTTTGAAATGATCAATTCACGATAAGCTTGGCCACGTGATAATGAAAACATCTGTGTGTATGGCCGGCTTTACTCTCAGCATCCCTCTAGTAGCTGAAGTATTTTGGGATGTCTGTTATTTGTAGTTCAGCAACACATAGCACAGCTTCCCAATCCCTCATGAAGTGGCAACTTAACCCGCACTTAAAGATATTCTGTTACCACACCGTTATCCTAAACATAGCTCGTTGACCGGTTCCGGAATGCACCGCTGAGTATTCCAGAAGCCAATGATGGATAAGTAGGCATTAAATTAACACCTCTCTTGAAACCGTAACTCAATTCTTTCACAGAAATCCCCAACACTAACGTTGAAACCCTAAACGCCCTGAGAGAAGTATTCAAGAAAATCTCATGAGATATGTTCCCACTGTTCATTTGCCTGGAGAGAAGGAACACCATCCTAAATCCTGAGAGAAGTTGCCGTATCACAGTGCAAAGGCACCATGCTTTTGAGGACTGCGACCCCAGTCAGATTCAGTTACCTACATGACATATTAGGGGCAACTTGTAGCAAAAAAAAAAATTGGTGGCCAACCCCCCCACCCTTTTAATAAAACAAAAAAAACAAAGACATCGGTATCCAGGGAATACTTACTGTTAATTGGTGGTTAGTGTGGTTAAAAAAAAAGATCAGTTCAGTGGAACTTCATCCTCCTCGGCAAGCAGTCTTTTTCCTCCTATTCCTTCTTATTTCTACATAGAGAGAAGGATGTATGAGAGCTTATTCCACCTAGCAATCAGCCCCAGACTGGCTAATGGGCCATTTGATGAAATTCCCCGTGGGGTGCTCCATTTATGGACCAGGGAAGTGGAGCCACAGCTGTATGGGAGCCAAAACCGGGCCAAAGCCAAATGGGAGTTGAACAAGTAGCCGCAGAGGAGAACCAAAAAGCTGCTGCCAAGAGGTAGAGGAGATGGGGGGGCTGGCTGGCAATTTTTTAAAAACTTTTGTGGAGGGGAGCGCTGACCACCAGTTTTTGCAGGACTGCGCTTTAATCTGTCAGGCCCTTCTAGCAATGATGTGGCACATTAGGGGTGCTAGAATTATTGGAGGCTGGGGTCAAGGCCCTTAATAATGAAGCCCCTCCCTATATTTCATCTCTGATCTCCAAATACACAATAAACCTTCGCTCTGCTTCTGATCTTCGCCTCGCTTCTCTTCTCATCACTTCTGCCCATTCTCATCTACAAGACTTCTCTTGGGCTTCTGCTTTTCTCTGGAACTCTCTGCCTCCAGCTGTCAGACTTTCTCCTTCTTTCCAAACTTTCAAGCGCTCCTTAAAGACCCACCTGTTTAAAGAAGCTTATTCGATGTACCTTAATCAATCATTGCTGTATCATAAATCACAAAATTGTTTCTAAAGTCCTAATGTCTCAATTGTACCCAAACCTTTACTTTGTTAACTCTAATTTGTAGGGCCCTCTAATCCTATTGTATCTGTAACCCTTGTTTGTTATCCACCATTTATTCCCTGTTTGTTATAACTAAGGTAAATCACTGCGTATCTTGTCGGCGCTATATATATATATATAAATGATGATGATGATAGAGGACTCGTATATTTGTGTGATAACTGGGTTGTCAGATGAGCCCTAAAACAGTTGCTGTGCTGCTCATGGAATTCTAGTTACGTAGCCAGCCCTATTGGTAAAACATTTTGTAAAAGTACCTAGAGATAGCCCGTATTCTGTGTAAAGCTACAATACATTGAGAAGGGCCTGCCTGTAGGGTGCTGTTAATTGTGCCGTGGCTCTGACCTTGTGGTACCAGCCCTGAAATCAGGGAAGAAAGTGGGTCAATGGAGCTCTGCAGTAGCGGCCGCTTCAGGGTGTCATTTATTTATAAGTGCCTGGTTTATTGTGCTGCGCTGTACAGTGGGTTACTAGAAACATTATCCCAGGCTCTCCGAAATCTGTAGGGTGAAGTCGATGCTCACCCCTAACCCTAAAGGCTCTACCTCTGGGCACATCAGTGCGTTGGCACAGACTGATTGATTTGCATCAGCTTGGGACACATTTCACTTGTTTCCATATGGTTTCACTTCCATGAAAATTATGGCTTGATTTAGGTACACTGCCCTTAAAGTTATACCCCCTCCATCCACTGCAGCTGCAGGGTCTGCTTCTCCTATTGTTATGCCACTGAACATACAACTGTCAGATTTGTATTACAGAGCGGCAACTTGCTTGGCTCTTTATTGATTGACCTTCCGCCCACACACTGTGACTAGCTCCTCGCTTGTCCTGCCGAGCGCCAGAACCAGCTCGCTCATTGGCTGTCCATTAATAGTACTGTTACCTGGGACACTGGCACTACACCGTGTGGGGAAAACTGCATGTGCCATAGGGAGATGGCCAAACTGTCATGCATTGCTCTGATCCCTGCAGCTCATAACATGCCAATCGACAGCACTGGCATTGCTCTTGTAAAGGCAGTGGTTCCCTGAATGCATACCAGTGTGTATTGCTAGGTGGAAATCTTGAATTGCTACAAATAGTGAATTTATTGCATATGGCCTTAGAATTAAGGGGTGCTATGAGGCCACCTGAGAAACTAGCCTGTGGTGGCAGCAGCTCGCAAGTTACCAGGGTCAGCAAAAAGGCCACTCCTGGTGACTTAAAGAACCAAAATTGATATTTTTAAATAGGAATTTCAGTTCTATCCTTTTGTACTGAAAATTCTCCTGTAGGAATGTATGGATTTCAGCTTTCACTCATTCAGAGTAATTGTTACAAAGCTCCTTAGGTTTCCTGCTTGGAGGAGCAATGGGTAGTACCTGAATCAGGGACCCTTCCTTAACACCTAGACATTGTGCCAGTCCAGTAACCCTTTGCATCTGATCTGTTGGTATGAGTTATAATGATGTATAACATTGTGTCAAACATATCATTTTGCTGAGAAAAACAGGGAATGGCAAGTGATTGCCATATTAGCTTTGTGGGGTTCAAGTTGGTAATGACATCAGTAGAGCAGCCTTTGCAAGAGAGCCGATGCTGCACACGCATTGCAAGCATCCGCCAGAACACTTCTGATACAGAGGGATCTGCTTAACATGAATTGAAATTTTTTTTGGGAAATACAACATTATATTTCGGTGGAATCTTTAATCGGATTTGAGAAACCTGTTCTTTGCAATGATCTCCAGATCAGCAGGAGGAAAGACATCTTTGATGCAACTGATTTGAGGGTCAAGGTTCATCTGATATCCGTGGCTAATTAATAGAGGATCCCTAATTGATTTTCAACTCGGAGGGGACCCAGCGGGTGACAGGTTACACCTCTTGTCTTTCTTCTGGTTAAACATAACTGATGGAGCTATTGCCTGTATTTTGACCTTCCTTGGTGGCCACCTGTCCTAGACCATGCTTTGTTTCTGAATTTGCCCGACAGCCCTGACCTGTAATAGGAACACTTTTCTGGTGGTTCTTGACCTCTGAACTGTAGCTCACTTTCCAAAATGCTGTTTTCATTAATCCTCTTCATTCTTCTGCTATTCCTCTTGCTTTGGGCCCATGTAATTAGACCCCTTGGCACTCAAGTACTGGACAGCTCCAGCTTAAAGTTGACCATTATGGCTATTAATTGGGCAAACTATGCAGCAACATAGTCTACAAGAAACCCCATAACAATCAACTTATTAATTAAGTGTTGGTGCCTAAAAACAGAGATAAGGAATCAAACCCGTCTTTAAGATAGAACCATTTGTTCTTTGTCAACTAAATGTATGCAGAGAAAAAACAGCTATGTGGAGTAAGCCATATACATTTCCTACCCAGAATGCTACAGATCCAAATAAACACAATAGTAATTGCTTACTGTCACCATATATTACTGGGCCTCTATAAAACCCCAATGTGAAATCCATGATGACTTGTGGTGGGTTTTCCTTGATCTACAATTAAGTCTCTCAAGCCCATCATATAAAATGACCATGCCTACGGTTGCACCGAATCACACCACCTCTTTCTTCACAAGTTCCAGCTCTTTCATGGCCTATCTGGATTGGCCTTAATATCTCCAGGGCCCCTCATTGGGACTGGGTCCTGACTGTACTCCTACCTGCCCTTTCTGATGGTGGCCATAAAGCCTCAGAAGTCCTCAAAAGTATGGACACCCCTAACTTTTGGTAATTTTTCCCATGTTCGTTGGCCTGCACACTGCTGTCTCTTTTAACTCTGGCCCTCAATACTGTATCTAATAGTGGTATAGTCTGGGGCAAACAGAAACAGTATATTCTGCACTCCCTGGAAACCTTCATCTGTTGAGTGAGTGTTTGAACTTGTACCTGATGACTGGAGAGTGCAGTTGCCTATATTTGCTTTGTGATATCATCCTTTTCTGGACTCTTGTTACTTACTAGGGCTGATTTAAGGACATGCTTGAACTCTCTACGAAAGAGAGCACAGCTGACGTTTCCACAGCTGCACATTAACACTGGTCTTCAATGACAGTATCTCCTTGGGTTTCACTGCTCTCCAGGAATAGTTGTTCTATTTAAAAAATATTTTGCTCCTTACAAACAGTCTCCATATTATTTGAGATAAACGAAGACATCTGCCACCGGTCACCCTTTGTATGTTTGTTTAGTAGGAATCTCTATGTTTCATCTACAAATGAAACATACTTTCCATCTGAATCCGTAGTTGTAGGTTCTCAGCTTCCAAACAGCAATAGATAGAAGGATGCCCTTGAACATCGTCTCATGGAGGTCTGTGACTTGTTCTACAGCAGCTGGTGGGTGGCTAAATTTAGATAACATGACATTGAGACCTGCTGGGAGAAGTCAGCTGACTCTTGCCTAGACAGTAATCCAAAAAAATGGGAATTTCAACTGTTGCAAGATGAGCCCTGGAGAGGACATCGCTGGAGTCGGTTTAGGGCAAAGGCATATAGATCATCAAGACCACAAATTGTCTCTTTAATTGTAACGAAGGATATAGGGAAGTGGTTTATAAAATTGAGGATGGGTGAAAAAAGTGCCAGGAACCTGATTATAGAGGCATCCCTACTAGTCCCATGAAAATTTGTAAGAACAAAATATTCCATGATGCTCTTGTGATTATTGACTTTCCACCAAATATTCATAAAAGGAGAAATCTTGAACCCAATTATTCAGAAAATGCAGCAATCAAGCCGGCGCGGTGTCTAGAAAGAACCCACAGCACCGAACCAAACGTATTGGAAGAGCCCTGGTTCAGACTCGGGAAACAATGTTCTCAGTTCTTCTGCTACATTATTGCAATTCCACCAGGGCAGAGAATAAAACAAAACCGACCTAATTTACATTGGAAAGATGTTTTGATTATTTTTATGTTTGCCTTTAAATATCCTTTCCGTGATATTCTTTTGCTATAAGCGATATGTGCTGATTCAGCACAGTGTTTCCCTGTAACAAACAGAAGGTCGGAGCATTGTTACATTTGAGAAGCTAAAACAGGCGGCTTTCCCAATTGTAATTTGATAGAGAGGGGACTGGCTCTGGCTTGTTTCCCTACTGGGCCCCACAGGTCAGCCCCTTTATAAAAGGTCAGAGCACAAAGATTGTGTTTCTTTCAGCAGACACCCCACCGCATTCCTCCCCCCCCCGCCTCTGGGCAGCTGCATTATGAGAATAAAACACGGGCCTGTGACAGAGCAGGAGGATGTTCTTGGGTTTGTGCCTCTAGGTAGCCAATGGGCCTCCTTACAGACAGACACCCTGCCCAACCTCAGCAATATAGCTGCTCTCTGCCTCTCCTATTAACCCCTTCCCCTGCTACAGCAACCCCAACCCTCGCATCAACCTTTTTCTCTAGGGATCGTAAATTGATTAAGAATCAATTATTTCCTTTAGTGCAATAAGTATTTTCTATGGTACAAAGTGCTTCTGATTGTATTAAAGAGGCAGATGGGGATCCAGTTTTTGGTCCCAGGGTATAATTGTCCTCTATAAATCCTTTTCTATGCCATTTACATATCATGGCTTTCTCCTGTGCCACATACAGGACAGGCCACAGTGGTGGAACTACCGGGGGAGCAGGGGGTGCGATTGGGCCAGGGCCTGCACTCCCTCAGGGCCTCCCGGCAGCTGGCGTGCTGCTGTTTCTGGGCCCAAAATCACGTACGGAGGGGTCCCGACTGCGCGTCCTGCACCAGGGCCCGCCCCCTGTAGTTACGTTACTGGCAGGCCGCACGTCTGAGCTCTGCAGTTCTCTCCAGGAACCTCTGGCAAACCTGATCATCTCTCCATTAAAGGGGAGATTCACCTTCAAATGAACTTTTAGTATGTTCTAGAATGGCCAGTTCTAAGCAACTTTTCAATGGGTTTTCTGCCTTTCTTTTTGTTTTTAATTATTTGCCTGATTCTTTCCAACTTTCAAATGGGGGGGGGGGTCACTGACCCCATCTAAAAAACAAATACACTGTAAGGCTACAAATGTATTGTTATTGTTACTTTTTATTCCTCATCTTTCTATACAGGCCTCTCCTATTTATATTCCTGTGTCTTATTCATATCAGTGCATGGTTGCTAGGGCAATTTGGACTCAGAATATTCCTGTGTACATCATAGTAACAGTTGAAGTTAAGGTATCCCTGTTACTACGCACATTTGCTATAGTTTTTAGGTGCAGGTAAGGGCCTGTATAGTCACACACACAGCGTCCCATCCCCCTACAGCCCCAGCGCGCACACTCACTTCAGCATCCAGCCCACACTTACCCACAATTCATTAGGAAACGCAGATTAGTGGGCAGCCCCGCCTTTCTCCAGCCGCAGTGCGCAGGTGCAGAACAGTTAGCGGCCCCGCCCTCCTCCACCCCCTCAGTTCCCCATTCACCTCAGTGCCCGCCGCGCATGCGCAGAGCCGGTGTCGGCGCGAAGGATTTGCTTGTGAGTGTGTGACCGGGACACGGCGGAGTAACGAGCAGGGGGAAGCGGTAGAAGAAATAATCCACTTCAGAGCCCCGGGAACAGGATATTACCGGGCCGGAGGCCTGTGTTTCTGCTGCCGCCAATGTTCAGCTGTGCAGTCCGAAGCCATCTCTTCAGTCGAGCTCCCGCGGCTGTATGAGCCGGACACTGAGCCAGCATGGTCCGGGAAACCAGGCACCTCTGGGTGGGCAACCTGCCTGAGAACGTTCGCGATGAAAAAATTATCGAGCATTTCAAACGGTGAGTGCGGCTGTTTGCTCCCCCCCTCCGGGGGTTTGGGGCGGCCCGGGAATCTGTACGTGGAACGTACCCGGAATATACCAATGCTACAATCCAGGGGGGAATTCTACACCTCGAATGCTGGAATGTACCTGTGCTACTGTTTGGGTGGGGGGTCTCGGAATGTACCAGTACTGATTTCACTGGGGGATCTGCGCCCGGAATGTATCGCTGCTGTTGTTGTGGGGGACCAGGAATGTACAAGTGCTTCTCTGTCAGTCCTGCTCACTGCTGGGACCTGCAACGTACCCGTGTCACTGCTGCTCCCCCGGGTGCCACATAATGGACTGTACCTGTCTGCTGCTTTGATACGGGCTGAGGGGCATGGAATGTACCTCTGCTACTCCTTTGGGGGGAGGCAGGAACATACCAGTGCTGCTGTTTAGGGGGACCGGGTATATGCAATGACTAGTGAGTTTTGGTGGCTGGGAATTGTACGTGGGTTGTGGGGTGTTACAAGTGCTGTCATTTGTGGCCTCCTGTGGAACAAAGTGGGAGATGCACCTGGATGGTTCCATAAGGCAACTGCCCCTGAAATATAGAGGTGCTTTTGTTTTTTTGGGAAGCCTGTAAGTGGAATGCCATGTAACCCCTGGATTTGGGAAAGGCACTATATGAGGATTTGTACCTGGAATATACAATGGAATATACCTGGTTATATCTCACCACTGAGACATCTTTATTGCTATGTCTGGATCTGAGTACTGACTATGGCCGCGCTATCTCTAATCCTGGCCAATGTGGGCTCTAAGGAGGCTTTGTGTGTTAGTCGCTTTGTTGTACGCATTGCGCAGAGCTGGTGTGTGTGTGTTTGGACTATGGGTTGTGAGTGCAGCATGTGGCTTCATGTTGGCTAGGTGTGTATGCAGGGTACAGGCTAGTCATTGTGTGTGGACATGGGTACGGTATATCTGAGCATAGCTTTGTGGTGGGAGTAGGGTGCGTATTCCCCAAGTATGTGTTTGGGGGGGATACGACACGAGCGGGTGTTGGGTCTGGTGCTGCAGTTGTATGTGGTTACTTGTGTGTCTGGTTTGTGTGATTGTTGAGATGTAAGTTGTGCTGATTCTGCCGGCTCTACAGCGTGGGAAGCTGACACCTGGGTTGGCATGTTTGGCGCTGTGTGTGTCGGGGGTGTAGGGTTTGTCTCTTAGTTCATGGGCACATAGAGGTGTGTTTGTCCTTCTGGTGGGAAATAGGGAAGATTATGTGTCGCCAAACTTTCTCAGTTGAGCTTGAAACAACCTGTGATGTGATTGGATCCCTTGCACCTAAAATTCCCATCACTTGTCTAAGCACAGACATCTTGGTTTTCAGGTGGTTAATCTCCCTGGGAACCAGATGCCAAATCAGCCAGTTAGCTTGCCTCTACTGGGGCAGTATGTGCTGTTGTTTACTACTCCTGGGCTAGTGAATTATTAACCCCCCCCCCACCCACCCACCCACTTATCTCTCCCACCCTCTCTCATGGTAGTGTATGTGGGGCTTCTTTTTATTGGTATGGTGAGAACCTGGGGCTGCTTCGGTTAGTCAGGGCTGTTAAATGTTGGTGCAAATACCCTGGGAGGGGCTTTAACCTTTCCCAGCCCAGGGCTGACACGTAGAGTACTTGTGAAGGTGCAGCAGTTCTCAGAATGAGAAGGGGTTAACAGTCCCAGGTTTACTTGCAAGACTGTATTAAGCGGTACAACTGGTTTTGTGAAGTGTCCTTGTATGGCTAATTCCCAGGGCAGTGTGCTTGCCTGCAGTCATCTCCCCTCCCCCCCTCCAACTGCCGACTGGGCTCTCACATTGCAGGGCTTGCTGGAAGGGATCTCCTTAAAATGGCGCCTAGCACCTTCCCAGCCCTTGCAAACACCAAGACGAAGCCTGCACAGAGCCCTGCCGGGGGCAAGTTTGCCTTTATGTGTGTTTAGGGGGCAGTCAGTGCAGTTCAGTAGATTAGGCTGGCATTTTGCTCACTGCGGGACTCGGCAAATAAATCTCTGGTGTTGCTATGCTCTCACGGCAACTGAAATGGCTTTAAATATCCTGCTCATGTTACCAGGGTGATGTTGCTAAGAGCTGCTTCGTAAAAG